>NC_140489.1:92955447-93011325 GCF_964271855.1 Acomys minous | reverse complement strand
CACTCACCCCCTCACCCACTCACCCACTCACCCACTCACCCACTCACCCCCTCACCCCACTCACCCCCTCACCCACTCACCCACTCACCCACTCACCCCCTCACCCACTCACCCCCTCACCCCCACTCACCCACTCACCCCTCACCCACTCACCCCCTCACCCACTCACCAACTCACCCCCTCACCCCTCACCCACTCACTCACTCACCCACTCACCCCCTCACCCCTCACCCACTCACTCACTCACCCCCTCACCCACTCACCCCCTCACCCCCTCACCCACTCACCCACTCACCCACCTCACCCCCTCACCCACTCACCCCCTCACCCACTCACCCACTCACCCCCTCACCCACTCACCCACTCACTCACTCACCCACTCACCCCCTCACCCACTCACCCCCTCACCCACTCACCCCACTTACCCACTCCCCTCACCCACTCACCCACTCACCCACTCCACCCCCTCACCCCCCTCACCCCCTCACCCCCTCACCCACTCACCCACTCACCCCCTCACCTCCTCACCCACTCACCCACTCACCCCCTTACCCACTCACCCCGCACCCCCTCACCCACTCACCCCCTCACCCCCTCACCCACTCACCCCTCACCCCCTCACCCCACTCACCCACTCACCCCTCACCACTCACCACTCACCCTCACCCACTCACCCACTCACTCACTCACCCCCTCACCCACTCAACCCCCTCACCCACTCACCCCCTCACCCACTCACCCCACTCACCCACTCACCCACTCACCCCCTCACTCACAAATAAATATCTTGCTAAGACTAGAATGCTTGGGCACAAGCCTGGAGATGGAGGCCTCTGCGCCTTGTGTAGTGAATGAGAGTGTCTTAGGCCTAGATTCAAAGTCTGCTCCCTCCCCTATCACCTTTGGGCTCTGGAAATACTCTTCTACCGTCTCCCACCATGGATAGTCACCTCTTCATTCTGATGGCCCGCTGAGTAAGGAACGTAAAACGCTAGCACACAGCAGGGCTCACCGACATAAGTATATTTCTTGACACGTAGTCTTGCTATTGTAGCTGCTCGTAATCTCACAACAATGCTGCGTGAGCCTCATGAGCTGTTGTCTTGACTAGTTTTATGTCAACTTGATACAAGCTAGAGTCATCTGAAAGGAGGGAGCCTCAACTGAGAAAACGCCTCCATGAGATCTAGCTGTAATCCTAGCACTTAAGAGGCAGAGGTAAGCAGATCTCTGTGAGTTCAAGGCCAGCCTAGTCTACAAAGTGAGTCCAGGACAGCCAAGGCTACATAAAGAAACCCTGTCTAAAAAAAAAAAAAAAAGAAGATCCAGCTATAGGCATTTTCTTACCAAATGATGGGAGAAGGCCCAGTCCATTGTGAGTAGGACCATCCCTGGGCTGGTGGTCCTGGGTTCTAAGACACCAGGTGGAGCAAGCCATGAAGAGCAAGTCAATAAGCAGCACCCCTCCATGGCCTCTGCATCAGCTCCTGCCTCCAGGTTCTGCCCTGTTTTGAGTTCCTGCCCTGACTTCCTTCAGTGATGGACTACAATAGGGAAGCATACGCCAAATAAACCCTTCCTTTTCAACTTGCTTTTGGTCATGTTTCATGGCTGCAACAGAGACCCTAACTAAGACCAGGTCCAACCTGTGCATGGATTTATTTCAATTTTTCATTTCATTATTAGCAATTAAAAATATAAATAGTAACTTCACACACACACACACACACACACACACACACACACACACACACACACACTGTTTGCCAGATGTTTTATCAAGCAATTATTATTTCAAGTAACCCTGCAAAAATCTCAGGGCACTGGGGCCATGCTCTTGAAGGAAAGGAGACCAGTGCCCAGCTTTGTAAAGCACCTGGCTCGAGGTCAGGCTGGGGGTCAGGCTCATCATAGGTGCAGGTTCCCATAGCCCCTCCTACATTGTCCCCCTGGTTCCACCACACCTTCTCCATAATGAGTCAGAATCAGTTGGGCAATAGGATCAAACTGAAATAATCTTTGACGTGGAGGTTGTTCTCCCATGTTTATTATCTCTCATTCCCTCCAATCTTAGCCACTCACCTTCATGCTCTCTGTTTGACATTGTTGTGCCTGTGGCTAAGGTGGAACAAGGTAAAGTCTAGAAAAAAGCTCTCATCAGAAAAGCCACCAAGTCTAGACACCAAATAGACCACTTGACTAGAGATTCTGTTTTCTGTCACTTTTTTGGTTCGTTTGTTTGTTTGTTTTGTTTTTTGAGACAGGGTTTCTCTGTGTAGTCTTGGCTGTCCTGGACTCACTTTGTAGACCAGGCTGGCCACGAACTCACAGCGATCTGCCTGCCTCTGCCTCCCGAGTGCTGGGACTAAAGGCATGTACTACCACGTCCGGCTCTGTCACATATTTCTAACAACTGTTTTTCCTCCCTTTCCTTTCCCTGTCTCCATCCTTCCTTCCTGTCTGTCTGTCTCTTTATTTTTGAAATACTTTGGGGGTGTTTTGTTTTGTTTTGAGACAAGGTCTCATGTAACCAGGGTTAGCCTCAAACTCACTATGTCGCTGAGGATGCCCTTGAAGATCTTACGCCTCTGCCTTCTTCCCATCTCTTCCTGCTGAGACTCAGTCATAGTGCTTTGGACCAAATTCTGTGGAAGACTGAGAGTGAAAAGAGGGGGAATGAAGTTGTTTGGGAAAGGTTACTAAGTAGGTATGGATTTGTGAGCATCGTGACAGTGTGAGCATTTGGGGACTAATTCACAAAAAGTCACTGCATGGAGACCTCACTGCCTTAGCCACTTGACTTAACTATTGGCTGAAATAGTACAATACAGCTCCTAAATGGAGTTTTGCTCTGGTTCTTTCAGTGGTATGAGGGAGAAAGAGATTGCGAAAGCGATGTTCTACCTGGGTCACTTCCCTTTCTTTCTCTTGTAATTTACTATACCCTGTGCTGACTCCCCTGGGAATGACTTCACCTCAGGTCCACGTGGAGACTAAGACAAAAATGAATCACTGAGAGAATTACTGGCCTGTCACTGTGGAGAGACACCATGACCATGGCAACTCTTATAAAGGAAAGCATCTAATGGGACCATGTTTACAGTTTCAGAAGCTTAGTTCATTGTCATCATGGCGGGGAGCATGGTGGTATGCAGGCAGGACGGTGCTAGGAAAGTGGTTGAGAGTTTTTCATACTTACCCTCTGGCATCAGGCAAGGAGGGGAGGGAGAGAGAGAGAGAGAGAGAGAGAGAGAGAGAGAGAGAGAGAGAGAGAGAGAGAGAGAGAGAGAGAGAAGAAGAAGAAGAAGAAGAAGAAGAAGAAGAAGAAGAAGAAGAAGAAGAAGAAGAAGAAGAAGAAGGGAGGAAGGGAAGAAGAGAGGGAACCTAGGCAGGTGTTTCAAAGCCTGTGGCCACACCCCCAGAGACATACCTACTCCAACAAGGTCACACCTCCTAACCCTTCCCTGACAGCTAGGCTACTGGGAACTAAGCATGCAAATATGTGAACTTTGGGGAGGCCAATCTTATTAAAACCACCATATATGGGTTGTTGGTCTCAAGGGCATTTGTCTCTGATTAAAAACAAACAACAACAATCAGTGACTCCAGCTAGATGGCAGTTAGCGAGATAGATGCACTTTAGGATGGGATCTTAAGGTCCTATGGCCAGGGACTCTACTGTCACCCATCTCCTAGCATTTGAATGGATGAAGAAAGAAAAGGTATGTGTGTGGTTGGTGGGGGGAAAACCTCATCTTGTTCAATAGGACCAAAGAGGGTCATACAAAGACATGTATCTGTGAGAGCAAAGAGACAGAAGTAAGCCACAGTATATCTCAGTGCAAGGGAAAAGCAGTTCATGGGTGGACTGTGAGGTACACGTCCAGCGGACAGGATGGGGAAAGGCTAGAGAAGTCGCAGAAGCTGGACCACAAGGGTTTCCATACCAACCAAGTGAGCCCAGTCTTCATCTTCTGGGTGCCAGAAGCTACTGGTTTAGTGCTCTCAAGATAGAGGGATAAACTGGAATTGGTGTTTTGCACTGGTTGTAGTGGCAGAAGATGGGCGAGAGTGTTAAAGGAGGAAGGAAGGGGTACCCCAGTTTTTAGGGGAGCCACTAGAACTGTAAGGCAGGAGAACATGAGGTCTTGGTGTCTGTTCAGCTGCAAGGTTAAAGACAGGGGGAGCCAGGGCACGCTCACAGATTTCTCTCTCAAAGCTACCACAGAAGCAGCGTGTTTCCATGTGCAGTTGGGAATGGGCGAAATCTCCATCCTGTTGCTATTCTATTTCCCTTTCATTTAGTTTGGACAAGGGAGGCCACACTCCTTCAATAAGGCCTTTCTTTCCCCTAGCCGAGTGGGTCATTCACTGAAGTCGGTGGCAGGGGAGCTGACGGGAGGGCTGAGGGCCAGGGATATTGGTAAACATGGAGCAAAGACTCGGATGGTTGTTAAACAGAGCTGGGCTGAGCTGGGAGGTGGCAGCACCTGCCCTGTGTCCCGTGTCTGTGTCCCATGTTTCAGTTGCCCAGAGCCCTGGCCAGAGGCCTAGGCCTGGCCACTCACCCAGAGGGCAGTGAGAAGCTATCTCCAAACCTAGAGAGACAGAGGCACAAAAAGCAAAGGCAGTGTCCCCGTGATAGTTTCTGGGCTCTAGGATGCAATGCGGAGACAGTTCTTTCAGCTCAGACCTCAGTGTACCCTTTTATGACAGTGGGTTTGTTGGTTTGTTTGTTTCTGTTTGTCTGTCCTTCAAACTATCTACACACTTCAAACACTTGTAACTTCTGGTTACTGCACTGAAAGATCCTGAGTGCAGTAACCAGAGGGACACCATGGCCCTCCCTCACATCTTAGGCTGCACACAGAGGAGAGTAGCTCATCCTCAGCTTCTGACAGCTGGCTCAGAGGCCGAATCCCTAGCTCCCTTCCCTGCCTACCTAGCCTGGGGCGGGATGGGGTCGGGGTGGGGGTCTCTTCTCCTTTGCCTTCTTTACTTTCTTTCTACTTCCTTTTACATTTGGTTTTTGGTTTTTATTTCATCCAAGCATCTCCCCCTTCTCTCTCATTTTCTCCACTTCCCTGTTTTTACCAAGACTGGAGGCTGACTTACTCCTGCAACCCCAGTCCTTAGGAGGCTGAGGCAAGAGGATTGCTGGGTTCCTGTGCAATCTGGGCTACATAGTAAGTTCCAGGCCCGTCTGGGATTACAGAGGAAGACCGTGACCCCAAAACCACAGGAGCCAATTTCCTTGTCAGTCTGTCTGTCTTTCTGTCTGTCTGTCTATCTGTCTGTGCTTATCCCTATCACTCTGCCTTGCTCTCAAGTGTGTTTCTCTCTCTCTCTTTCTTCAAATTTCAAAGAAAACCCATTGAATAACGACTATTCAGGACCTTCAGAATGAGGCCTCTTTGGGCTGGGCTGTAGTCAAAGCAGTCCGCACTTCTAAAAGGGGCTGCAGGCTGATCTACCCAGAGCAAGGCAGTGGCTGTGGCAGCAATGCTCCCTGCACGGAGACTGGCCATCTGTATGCAAATCTCAGAGACCCAGCAAACTTGCATCAGCCTGGCTGGCCTGGCGCACTGTGCCTCAGCAATTATCAGTGCACATCGGGCCTTTGTGCCCATGGTCGGGCTTTGTGGGCGCCGAGGCTGCCCAGCACCTGCACCTCAAAGGTGGCAGATGGCAGGACTTGGCAGCAATATGGAAGTTTGCCTGATTGTGGCTGAGCCACAAATGGACATCTTTTATTTCTTCCTGGGGGTGGGGAGCCCAAGAGAGAGAGGGTTACTGCTACATTAACACCCATTCATGTGCTCTGCAAATATTTATTGAGTGCCTACTATGTGTCCTGCCACCAGTGGCCTAAGAAGGAGCCCCTCAAAGGACAGACATGGTGTGAGCACTTTATTAGGAGAAAGAAAAGAATCTGAAAATGGACCATTGGCATTCAAAATCAGTACACAGGGAGTTGGCAACACAGTTCACCAATGTCTTGGTTTCGTTCCTGGAGACCATGAGCAACTCAGTGTGACAATGAGGCTCCTCCCCTCCTGTAGACCCTCAGAGTCCAGCTCCTGCCTGACCCTTGCAACACAGGCATGTGCAAACTGCTAGAAGACCACAGTACCACAGCTGGAGGGTTCCCACCCATGTGTTAAAACAGCATTGAAGGAGCCAGCACTCAGGAGGCAGAGGCAGGTAGATCTCTGAGTCAGAGGCCAGCCTGGTCTGTAATGATTTCCAGGACAGGCAGAGACACAGTGAAGCACTGCCTCAAAAAGAAAAAGAAAAAGAAAACAAACACAAAACAAGAAGGAAAGAAGGAGGAAAAGAAGTACTGAAGGATCAGTAAAGTGGAATTCACCTCTGGGCGGACACAGGCCATTGTCTGTTTCGTAAAGAGTTAAACAAGTTGGGCTAGCCACCTGAAGCCACTTGAAGCCATGCAAAAGAGATCAGGAGAATAATTAGACCGTTAATGAGACTGTGTACATTTTCTTACCAGAGTTCCCACTCCTCTACCTCAGTCCCTTCAATCCGCCCTGAAGTTCCCCTGGGTCTGCCTGACTCAGAAAGGCCTCATTTTCCCCTAAGTGTAACAGCAGGGTCTGGTGCTTTGTATTTGACTGCTAATTACCACCCCCCCTTCCCCAGGTCTGTTTGCTGTCGTTAACATGAGAGATCTTGTCTCAAAAAACTAAATAGATACCCCAAAATGATGTTTGTAATCCTTGCCTCCAAGTTATCCCTGATTGGCTGAATAAATGTGTACACACTTGGGCAGGGAAGAGTGAGAGGGTGTTGCCAAAGTTCAAGGGCTTCTGGGAGAGGAGGATCATGGGTAGGAGACAGGGACCGGAGGAGAAGAGCAGATTTGACATACAATAGGAAAGAACCACTTGTGCCTGGAAACAGGTGTTTGCTTGTTTGTTTGTTTGTTTGTTCCAGATAGGGTTTCTCCGTGTAGCCTTGGCTGTTCCTGGCCTCACTTTGTAGACCAGACTGGCTTCGAACTCACAGAAATACACCTGCCTTTGCCTCCCTGAGTGCTGGGATTTCAGGCGTGTGCCAACATAGGTGTGTGTCTATGGCAACCAGTGGAAAAGCATCCTTCCGCAGAGCTCTGAGGGATGTTGATGTGATAAAATACCTATCAGAAAAGAGCCTAGTAGAAGGAAGGGCTTATTTTGGCTCACAGTTCGAGGGTACCGTTCACTCTAGTAGGAAAGGAGTGGTATGAGGTCATGCTGCATCTGCTATCAAAGTACCACGAGATGAACGGGGATGCTCAGCTCCCTGCTTTATTCATTCTAAGGCCCTAGCTCATGGGATACTTGTTTTTCGTTTGTTGTAGAACAGAGGTTCTCAACCTGTGGGCTGCAACCCCTTTGGCCTACTTCTAGCTCCAAAAAATATTTACATTACAATTCATAGCAGGAGCTAAATTACAGTTATGACATAGCAACAAAACTAATTTTATGGTTGGGGCTAACCACAACATGAGAAACTACAGTAAAGAGCCGCAGCATTAGGAAGGTTGAGAACCACTGTTGTAGAGGGTATTGGGGATCACACTCAGGGTTTTGTGCATGCTAAGCAAGTCCTCCACCACTCAGCCACAGTCCTAGGCCATAACTTAATGGGTTTATTTGTTTTTCATCACACTTTCTGGTTGGGCCGAGCACAGGAAGTCTCAGCTTCATACAGCTATTGCAATGTCAGGATATTTTATAGGAGTTTTATTTATTTATTTGGTTTTTTGAGACAGGGTTTCTCTGTGTAGCCTTGGCTGTCCTAGATTCACTTTGTAGACCAGGCTGGCCTTGAACTCACAGCGATCCGCCTGCCTCTGCCTCCCGAGTGCTGGGGTTAAAGTCTGCACCACCACGCCCGGCAGGAGTCATTTTAATAGAACTTAAAGATTAATTTTATTTATTTATGTATCTATCTATTTATTTGTTTGTTTTCTTCAAGACACGGTTTCTCTGTATAGCCCTAGCTGTCCTGGAACTCTCTGTAGACCAGGCTGGCCTCAAACTCCCAGAGATTATCGTGCCTCTGTCTCCTGAGTGCTGAGATTATAGGCAGATGCCACCATTCAAATTGAGAAATACCCTTGCTGCACCACCCATCTGAGTCTGGGTTTCTCTAAAACTCTACTGTTTACCAGGGTCCTCATGCCACCTGTCAACCTCTCCTTGCTTCTGTCTCCTTTCTGTGTCAAACTTGGCCTCAAATCCCCTCCTTGTAGAAGCCTAGCATTTTAATGCTGTGTCTGTAAAACTTCTGCTCTAAATTGTCAATTGTAGAAAAAGGAACGAGAACCGACTCAGGAGAGACTTCTCTCCATTTGTCCTGGTCCGTTAGGGCTGCTGGGACAAATCACCATCGACCGAGTGATCCCAATAGCAAGCATTGCTTCTCCCAGCTGCAGCCACTGCAGCCCTTGGCAGAAGAGCCAGGGCGGTGCCACCTGGGAAAGCTGGTCCATCCCAGGGCTGCGGGAGTTCGGTGTCACCTGGGAAAGCTGGTCCACCCCTGGACTGCGGGAGTTCGGTGCCACCTGGGAAAGCTGGTCCACCCCTGGACTGCGGGAGTTCGGTGCCACCTGGGAAAACTGCTCCATCCCTGGGCTGCGGGAGTTCGGTGCCACCTGGGAAAGCTGGTCCATCCCAGGGCTGCGGGAGTTCGGTGCCACCTGGGAAAGCTGCTCCATCCCTGGGCTGCGGGAGTTCGGTGCCACCTGGGAAAGCTGGCCCATCCCAGGGCTGCGGGAGTTCGGTGCCACCTGGAAGAGCTGGTCCACCCCTGGGTTGCGGCCGCCCATAGTGGACAGCTGAGAAGAGGCAAGCTTCTCCTCTCTCTTCCAAGATCACTAACACCATTTGGAGGGACCCACTCCCAGGTTTACCCCCATGTACAAGCAGAGTGTGTTCCAACACAGCAACCAGTCTGTGATGCCAAGGAGAAAAACGACAAGGAGCCTCCCCCGCTGCTTGAGAAAACAGGACTCAGAGGCAAACCTTGAATGGCTGTTAATCCCCTCAGAAAGAAGGTGAAACTGGGAACACTGAGATGGCTAAATCTAACAGTAGGGTTAGGACCAGCCCCCACCCCCCCTCCCCACCCCACCCCACCCCCTACCTCCCGCAAGGTGCCACCTGCCTGTATCTCCTGATGATAAACGCTTTGGTAGCGTTTAAGGGCCATGAAATCAGAATATGCACTGTTTTGGCTCAGTGTGAGAGTGGCTGCCATCACAGAGAGATGGACGGCCCCTGGAGGTTAAACCTGAAAACTGGGCCTTGTCTGCGTCTCACTGCCAGTAGGAAGTTAGCACTCTGCTCCTTGTGCCAGGGGCTGGACCACATTACCGTTCTGTATCTCAGAAGCTCTGAAAATTGCTTTCTGCATAGTTCCAGAAGGAAGGGCAGCGAGCACCAGGTTGAGAATCCAGCTTAACAGTTTATAAAATTTTATGCTGTGTAGGGGGTTATTTTGGTTTGTTTGCTTGGGTTTGAGACAGGGTTTCACGATGTAGCCCAGGCTGGACTCCTCCTTCCTGAGCTTCCTCAGTTAAAAAGATTACAGGGCTGAGTCACCCCAATGCCCTTAGAGGCCAGTTTAAATGAGGAGAGTAGTTTTAAGTGGAACATTCGGGTGGGGAGGGCACAGGAAGTGGGTCTCCTAATTTCACTAAAATAAAAGTGAAGGAAAGGAGCTAGGCGTGGTGGCCACGCCTTTTAATCCCAGCACTCAGGAGGCCAAGTCAGGCAGATCGCTGTGTGTTCCAGGCCAGACTGGTCTACAAAAGGGGTCCAGGGTAGCCAGAGCTACACAGAGAAATCCTGTCTCAAAAAAACAAAAACAAACAAAGCGAAGGTAAGGAAAAGGAAGAATTTTTTAAAACAATAAATAAAGTTTTTACAATGAGAGGAATGTAAAATAAGTTGAGGACTTGGCACAGGATCTCGAATTTGGGATGGGACTTGGGACACCAGTCAGCGGAAAAACTTGGAGAGATCCTGGACTTGCTCCAGGCTGTTTTAGGTAGACCAGGAAGTAAGGGTTTGAAAGGACTGGACTTGGGAAGTAAAGCAGCAGTTAAAGCAGGTGGCTGAAGCCAGGAAGGCGCCTCTGGAAGATAAGATGGTGCCTCTTCCTTGATGGCAGATCAGATAGAACTGAAAGAAGAATTCCCTTTTCCTGGAGTCATGAGATTTCCAAATCTCATGCAGCAGCACTGGTCTGGTGAATTGCTATAATTAAACAAAAAGAATGTGTAGAAAGCCAGGGCGTGGTGGCGCATGCCTGTAATCCCAGCTCTCAGGAGGCAGAGGCAGGCAGATTTCTGTTGAGTTCGAGGCTAACCTGGTCTACAAAGCGAGTCCAGGACAGCCAGGACTACAAGAGAAACCATGTCTAGGAAGAAGACAAAAAAAAAAGTGTGTGTAAAGGTACCAAGCGCAGTCTCTGGCACATCGCAGGATCGTATTTGATAACGAGCTAACCATGTAGAAGAAAGGGAAGTTGGAAGGCCAGTTGGAGAGATTGAGGAGTGGCAGGTGGGACAGATGCACGGAGAAAGAGAGAGCTAATTACTGACTATATTTATTCATCAAGACACTGTTCAAAAGCTGCCTCCTCCAAGAGGAAGAAGCCTCCAAGCACTTCCTCTTAGCCCATACCCTACCCCACCCCACCCCATCCCACACACACCCTAGGTGACCTCTTTGGCCACGCTCCTCGCTATTATAGAGTTTTCTCTTGGGTTTCTGTCTTCGGAGTGACTCGAGGAAGAGCGGTTCAAGGATTAGAGGGGACCCCACCGACAAAATGTGAGTAGCCTTGGTATGAAGCTCTAAGGGAGACAAGGTTCTGCATGCTGAGCATGGCTTCAAGAATTTACCAACACACCCCATCTTTCACCTCTCACTTTCAACCTCAACCAGGAAGATGGGGGGTTTCCCTGGGAAGCCCTCAGGGCTCATAGCTAGTGACCCCCTAGAGACTTCCTCACCTCCATTTCTTATAAAGGCCCAGCACACATTTCTTGCATCCTGGTTTTACAATGTTTAGAATTCTAGGCACCCAGGGAGAGCAAGGTGAGGGCCATTTTAAGTCCCTGCCTGTATCTGCTCCCAATAGTTGGGCCGGCCATGTGCCCCCGAGCGTCTGACCCATCTACTAGTCACAATTCCTTTCTTTGGAGTAAGCCCACAGGGCAAAGGGGCAGTACAAACACTGACTCCTATAGAGGAAGGGAAAAGAATGAGAGACATTGTTGTGGTGCGATTCCTAGCCAGATGTCAAGTTTTAGGAAAATAGAAAGTTCTGTGTGTGTATGTGAGTGTGTGTGAGTGTGTGTGTGTGTGTGTGTGTGTGTGTGTGTGTGTGTGTGTATGTGTGTGTGTGTGTGTGTGTGTGTGTGTGTGTGTGTGTGTGTGTGTAGAAAATGGACAGAGCCAGCCATGACAATGCCGGGGAGAAATCAGTCTGTCTCTCTGGGTGACAACTCATCATAAAAGGTGAGCCAAAGCCACTGCTATGCTTCTGTTACTGCACAGGGGCGGGATCCTGTAACTGCATTGTCACCTTTTCTGATCAGCACAGACATGTGTGTGCATTCTTAGTCCTCTGACCATCCAAACTCTTCGTGCTTTCTGATATGACTAAGCCATGAATTCTTTTCCCCCAGCATTTCCCATTAAGAGAGAGTTTGCTTTATCTATTCCATATGGAAAGGCAATTTCCAAATAAATAAAAAGAAAAGAAAGCCAGCTGGGCCTGGTGGTGCATGCCATCAATCCAAGCACTGAGGAGACAGAGGCAAATGGATCTCTGTGAGTTCAAGACCAGCTTGGTCTACAAATAGAGTCCAGGACAGCCAAGGCTACACAAAGAAACCCTGTCTTGAGAAACTAATAGAGAGAGAAAAGAAAAAGTCATTTTGGGACACTCACTATGCATCAGGTCTTAGACCCAAAGTTTCATATCTTAATCCTCACAAAATCCCCGAGAGATCAATAGATGCTATTTTGATTTGTGTTGTAATAGAAAAGGTAACTGAAGATTTTCCTCAACCCTAGGTCTAGCCTACTTCCCAGTCTGTGTCCCCTCCAGAACACAATGCTGGAAATCAGGGGAGATCTGTAAGTTGAAGTCACTCTGTGAGAGCCCTTCTGCTAAGAGCCCAGCTTACAACTGGCTCAGTTCCCTACCTGTGTGCCACTTCCCAGAGAAGGGAACTATTGAGTCCAGTCTCATCTGAACTGTCCCCACAGGCTCATGTTCTGAATGTGCGTTCCCCAACTTGTGGTCCTATTTTGAAAATTATGGAGCCTTTAGGATGTGGTTTCTGGCTCATAGGAACACATTCCTGGGGGGGCTGGGTTTTTAAAGGTTATACCCACCCCTGGTTGTAGCCTGAGCTCACTGCTTCCTGCCTTCCACCGACCAAATGAGCTGCAGCCTCATGCTACCAGGACACATAGATGCACTTCAGTCGCCATGCATTGTTTGTTATTTGGTTGGTTGGTTTGGTTTGGTTTGGTTTGGTTTGGGTTTGGGTTTCAGTCTCTGGTTTTCGGTTTTTCGAGACAGGGTTTCTTGGTGTATAACCCTAGCTGTCGGGCAACTCATACTGTAAACCAGACTGTAAACCTCAAACTCAGAGAGCTGCCTGCCTCTGCCTTCCCGGTGCTGGGATTAAAGGTGTGCTCTACTACCACCCAGCTGTGAAATTTTTGAAATATATCTGTCCTCCCTGAAGTTGTCTAATATGAGCCAATTTGGTCACCATGACAAGAAAAGTAACTAAGAGTAATTTTGTTTTAACCAATGGCTCAGCTCTATAAATACTTGATGGGAGATGGAATCTAGTTCCCTGGTAGAGTACTTGCTTAGGGTGTGTGAAGGCCAAGTGTGAGGACCTGAATTTGTTCCCTAGAACCTATGTTTTAAAAAATAAAAAAAAAAATAAGCCGGGCGTGGTGGCAAACGCCTTTAATCCCAGCACTCAGGAGGCAGAGGCAGGTGGATCGCTGTGAGTTCAAGGCCAGCTTGGTCTACAAAACGAGTCCAGGACAGTCAAGGCTACACAGAGAGACCCTGTCTCAATAAAATAAAATAAAATAAAATAAAATAAAATAAAATAAAATAAAAATTGAAATAAAATAAAATAAAAGATAAAGCTAGGACTGGTGGTATGCATGTAATCCCTGTACTGGGGAGTCATAAACATGCAAATCCCTGGGGTTTCACACACAGCCCACCTATATTCAATGTCAAGGCAAGCTGCAGACCAGAGGAAGGATACTGTCTCAAAAATACAGGATGGGCTGTTAAGAGCATGGACTGCTCTTCTGGAGGTCCTGAGTTCAATTCCTAGCAACCACATGGTAGCTTACAACCATTTATAATGTGATCTGATGTCCTCTTTCCTACAGGTCTATATGTGGACGGAGCACTGTATACATAATAATAAATAAATAACTCTTTAAAATAAAATTTTAAAAAATACAGGCTGGGGGTTGGAGAAATGGCTCTTCTGTGAAGGGCACTTGTTACTGGTTTAGAAGACCAGAATTTGGTTCCCAGCACCTAAATATGATGGTTCACAACCATCAATAACTCCAGCTTCAGGTGATCCAAAACCTTTTTTATTGTCTACTCAGGCATGTCACATGTATGCATGCACACACCCAAATGAAAATAAACCTAAAAGAAACAAATAACAAACAAACAAACAAAAAAGATAGGTGGCACCAAATGACACACCCTAGTTGAGCTCTGGCTTCCAGGAGCATGTACATGCACACCTGTGCATCCATGCACACACTCAAAGTTTGAGGCAAGTTTGTACTATATTAGAGGATCTTGTCTCAAGATCAAAACAAAACAGACATACACAGAGAGGGCTGGGGGGGGGGGGGAGACAGAAAGAGGGGGAAAGACTTTGACCAGAGAGCTCATCCCTGCCTTGTGATCTGAATAATCTCATTTGAAGATGAGCCCCATGACCCAGCAGTGGAACTAGTGGTTGCTAGAGCTGCACTCTGAAATCTGAAGCCCCTTCTTTGGTGACTCCTAGGTCTGTGTTCTTGGCGGGGCTCTTGCAGTGTTCTCTGGCCTGCCTCTGGAATCCATCTCCTGAGGGAAACACTCAGTTGCCTTCCTTACAAGTCTTCAGGACCTAATTGCTAGGACTCTCTGAACTAGTTAATGGCAGAGCTATTTGGTGACAACTTAGTGTCCAAGGCTACCTAACTCCTTTCCCAGTGACGTTCCTCTCTCCAATGCTAATGACAGCAGTATGATTTCCTTTGCTCACTTCTACAGATGCCACCTAGTCTTTCAGGGACAGCTTACCTACACCATTTCCTTCCTGCTCTGCTTCATCCTCCTCAGCCTCAAAAGACAAAGCCTGTCTCTTCCCTGAACACCATGCCCTTGCATCCTGCTCGGCTGTGATTAGATGACCTCTTGGGCTGACCTGCTTCGGGTTAAAGGAGTCATTCAGCTCTTCCTTCTCTGAACTATACACAGCCCCCCTATCAGTTTCCTGGCTCCTTTCTGGGTTCCGACGGTAAAGAATAGAATTCAGAAAATGTTCCTCTTGTTGAGGCCCCTACAAAGTCTCTCTTCTCTAATTTTATCCTGGGAAACCAGGCATCTGCCATACCCTCTCTTTTAGGAAAGGAGATATTGTTCATGTCTTACCGTAGCGTTGCCCTGCTAACTTGTACGTACATTATAAGGATGTGACGAAAGCTTGCCATGGCCGTTAAGAAGCTATGGAGCATGTCTGAGGATAATCTATTCAATTTTAGAAACCTGGGAAAGGAGAACGCTAACGATGGTTCTATAAGATTCCTATACTTACGACTCAGAAACTGCCATAATAAAGGGGGGATAGGCTAGTTTCTCTTTCTAATTAATCTATTAACTCCCCTCTTTCCTGACTCAATTGCTCTTCTCCACTTTTATGACACACACACACACACATATCGAGTACTCTTCCATTAATCCATGACACTTGGAGCTGTCATTGTAGGCTCTCTCTTCCAGGTGTAATTTACTGTAATCACCTCAGAAAATGAAAGCCATTTTCCAGAAGCCAGAGAGTAGCAGACACTCATTTGTATCCCACATTTCAAGTCCTAGATGACTGCCTGGTTCCCCAGAGGTCAAATGACAGCACTGCTTGTCATTTTGCTTCCATCACATGCCAGACTCTTTCAGCATCCTAGTGGCTGCCCTGGGAAAGAGAACATTTAATCCTCCCTTTCTTCCCAGGCTCCAGGATGATTGAAAATGCCCATGTTTTTGGCCACTCTCTGATAAATAACAATTGACCACAGAAGCATTAAGTGTAGCCAATCACCAAGATGGACAATGCCATGGTGACACGACTGAACTGAGACTGTGGACAAACAGTTGTAGGCCTAGTGTTACACTTTGGATGTGAAAACATCCCCCACAGGCTCCTGTGTTTGAACACGTGGTCTCCAGCTGATCTTACTGTTAGGGGAAGTTTCAGAACCTTTAGGAAATGGGACCTAAGGCAGGAAATTGAGTTGAGGGGAGGGAAGGCGGGCCTTAAATTCTATATCCTGGAGCAGCTACCAGCTTTTCTTTCCAGCCAGCCATGACCTGCACAAACAGCCTCCTCTATCTGATGCCACTGCTGCAGCCACCTCTACCACCATGCCCTCCCCTGCTGCGATGAAGTGTACCCTCAAACCAGGAGCCTCAGTAAAACCTTCCTTCCTAAATTGCTTCCTGTTAGATATCCAGTCACAGTAGCATAGTAGGACCTCATCTGGAAAGTTCTGCCTGTAGAAGAGAGCACATGAGGAGGTAAAAAGGTACCATGAAGGCCCAGGCTGTGTCTGACAGGAGTTGGGTTTCAAGGGATAAGAAGTCATGACCCCCAGCTTGATATAACTCAGACAGACATTACAAACTGGGTGGAAAAGATAAGTGCTACTTCCTGAGTTCTTACTATGTGCCCATTGCTGTTTATGGAACATTGTTTCCCATAATATAATTCTCCTAGGCAGCAGAGGACTGCCCTGGGATGACCCATGATTCACAGTATCAGAAACTAAGGCTGGAGAGTAGCACAGCCTTGGCCTCTGTGCAGGAGTCACACAGCAGCAGGGAAAGCCTGGGTTGGAATTCTGACCTGCAGGACTCCAAAGCTGGTCTCAGGAAGCATTGTCTCAGAAGTGATGCCGTGACTAGTGCAGAGGGATTGGATTCATCGTCTAAGGAAGTGAAGACAGGAACTCAGACAGGGTAGGAACCCAGAGGCAGAAGCTGATGCAGAGGCCATGGAGGAGTGCTTCTTATTGGCTTAGCCTCATGGTTTGCTTTCCTATAGAACCCAGGACCACCAGCACAAGGATGACCCCACCCATGCACAATGGGCTGGGTCTTCACACGTTAGTTATTAATTGAAACTAACTGATAACCCCCTGCCCTGAGATGCCACAATATACACAAGCCATCCTTGTCTATGTAGGCTTCTCTGGCTGTTTGGGGAGCACTTCCGTGTGAAGTGTTTAACTATCACACAGTTAAACAGTAAGAAAGTCATTTAGTCGGACTATCTTGGTCTCTCAGCCCTCATACAATCCTGCTGGTTAGTTGACATAGAAGCAAACACTGAGGCCGAAGGGGCCAAGTGACTTAGCCAGGCCATGGCCAGTCCCATGGTGAACGTGTTCCCCAGGGATGTTGACACCATGAGAAATGGAACAGTGCACAGAGGAAGCCCTCCAACTCTGGTCCAAGACTTGTACTCTGACCTTGGCTCTAAACGACCTTCAATGCTACCCACCTACGAGTAGTAACTTAGTACCCACGCTCTTGCTTCTTAATGCCTCTGCTCATACTCCTCCCTCTGTCAGTGCTGACGGCTGCAAGGGGCTACAATATCCACACCCTTATCTAGCATATACTAGGTGGTGCATGAGAGGTAATGGATGGGATTTAGTTTTAGCTGTGTTGTTACATACTCTAGGGTAACCCTGGGAAGTAAGAGGCTTCCTGATTCTCCAGTTTGTTCATTAGGGTTGACCACCATTTAGCCTATCTTTGCTAGAGATGGAACCAGCATCCCACATCCCTCTGGTTCTCAGATGCTCTCCAGGCTGGAGGACCAGTCCTCAGTGACTATAGGCTTTCAAATGGCCTCTAAGGACTCTTCTTGAAGCACAGAGATAACCTCACCCACCGTGGCCTGGGTCCTTCCCCATCAATCACTAACTGAAAAAATACCTTAGAGCTGAATCGTATGGAGGCATTTCTTCAATTGAGCTAGAGATCACTCTAGCTTGTGTCAAGTTGACATAAGACTAGCCAGCACAATTGACCCCTTGTCAAATTGACATATAAACACACCACTATTGTGCCATAACCCTTCCTTTTTTACTCTTCCTCGAGATCTCACATTAAAGTCATAAATAACCTTAAAAATCCTACAGTCTGCCGGGCGTGGTGGCGCACGCCTTTAATTCCAGCACTCGGGAGGCAGAGGCAGGTGTTTTGCTGTGAGTTCGAGGCCAGCCTAGTCTACAAAGTGAGTCCAGGACAGCCAAGACTACACAGAGAAACCCTGTCTTGAAAAACCAAAAAAAAAAAAAAAAAAAAAAATCCTACAGTCTTTACAAATTCAAACACATTGAATTTCAGGCCCTTTAAAATAGCCAAGCTCTTCTAAAATCCAAACTCTTTTTAAAATTCAAGTCTCTCATCTGTGGGCTCTTGTAAAATCAAAAATAAATTAAATACTTCTAACTTCAAGAAGGAGGAACCAGGGCATGGTCACAATTTGAACAAAGCAAAACTAAACTCCAACAATATAATAACCCAATGCCCAGTGTCTGGGATCCACTCACCATATTCTGAGCTTCTCCAAGGGCCTTGCGTCACTTCTCCAGCTCTGTCCTCTGTGGCACACACAGCTTGTCTTCTAGGCTCAGGCCAGCCCCACTCCACAGCTGCTGATATTCTTGGTGGTCACCCCATGGTACTGGCATCTCCGAGATGCAGGGGTCTTCTGCTGCAGCTGGGCTGCACTTTCACCAATAGCCTCTTCTTGGCTATCTACATGGTGCCCAGCCTTGAAGGCCCCTTCAATCTTGGGTCTTCAACTGCCACTGAGGCTGCACCTTCTTCATCAATGGCCTCTCACAGTACCAAGCCTCAGCTGCTCTCGAGGACTCCTTCATGTCTTCAGAACCACCCCTGGGACTCTTACACTCTAAGTTCACCTGCTAGCATGGGGTACAGCCTCAGCTGCTCCTGCGCCACAACTTCCCAGAAGATTTCACCTCAGTGATGTCAGTCTCTTCCTAATCCCCGCTAATTTCTCAGTTCCAGCCAACCGCCAGCCCTGAACATCCTAGCCACGCAAAGGCTTCACGTTAGTAGTTCAGGTGACCTGCGAATCACAGCTGATTCTTCAGTCCTAGCTAACTAGCACGGATTCTTCACACAAGAAGCCAGGTAGAGTCTTTGACTTACTCTGAAATGTCACAAGCCAGGGCCTCCGTCATCTGCACCGTTCTCAACACTTGGGGACTTTTCTAGCCCAAAGTTCCAAAGTCCTTCCACAATCCTCCCGAAAACAGCAGGGCCGGGTCTGTCATAGCAATATCCTATGATCCCGGTATCAACTTGTCTTAGGGTTTCTCTTGCTGAGATAAAACACCATGACCTCCTCAGCAAGTTGAGGAGAAAAGAGTTTACTGAGATTACACATCCATATCATAGTCCATCACTGAGGAAAGCAAAAACTCAAACAGGGCAGGAACCTGGAGGCAGGAGCTGATGCAGAGGCCATGGACAGATGCTACTTACTGGCTTGCTCCCCGTGCCTTACTCAGCCTGCTTTCTTATAGAAACTAGGACCACCAGTCCAGCATTGGCACTACTCACAGTCAGCTGGGCCCACTTCCATCAATCACTAATTAAGAAATTACTAATTACAGCTAGAACTTTTTTTTTTTTTTTTTGGTTTTTGGAGGCAGGATTTCTTTATGTTGCCTTGGCTGTCCTGGACTTGCATTGTAGATCAGACTGGCCTCGAAATCACAGAGATCCACCCACCTCTGCATCCTGAGTGCTGGGATTACAGCTAGATTTCACAGAGGCATTTTCTCAGTTGAGGCTCCCTCCTTTCAGATGACTCTAGCTTGTGTCAAGTTGACATAAAGCTAGTCAAGACCGGTGGAACAAGAATGCGCTCTCAAGGTTTCCTATAACCACCACATGGTACTGTGGTGTGTGACTCCTCAATAATAAGTAAAATTGTAAAAAGGTTTTTATATATTTTGCCTTCCATGTATCTTTTTATAGTGTTGAGGCTTAGTGAAAAATAAATAAATTCAAGTAATTAAAAAAAAAAAACTAGTCAAGACGACAGCTCATGAGGCTAAGGCAGCGTAGTTGTAAGATTAAGAGCAGCTACAATAGCAAGACTATGTGTCAAGAAGTATATTTAGGTTGGTGAGCCCTGCTGTGTGCTAGCATTTTGCACTCCTTACTCAGCGGGCCATCAGAATGAAGAGGTGACTATCGATGGTGGGAGACGGTAGAAGAGTATCTCCAGAGCCCAAAGGTGATAGGGGAGGGAGCCAACTTTGATTCTAGCCCTAAGACACTCTCACTCACTACATAAGGCGCAGAGGCCTCCATCTCCAGGCTTGTGCTCAAGTATCTTAGGCCTCCCACGTGTGCTTTTGTTTCTGTTTTCTCATCTTCTAATCACAAAAACGCCTGCGTGCTCTTGTGTGGTGCTGCTGTTGATCCAAGACAAGTGAGTATGCAGGTCAGAGCCTTGGCAAGAGCTGGCGACTCAAGAGAATGCCGAGGGCCACCCTCATTAGACAGGAACCCAGGCCCAGGGCTTTGTGTCAGCTCCACCTGGGCTGCACCAGCTCACATCCTCGGTGTACAGCAAGGTCAAGTTGGCAACAGCTGTGCCTGGAAAAGGCACTGCCCAATCCACCCCCATCCTAATGAGAATGAAGCAAAGCTCAGACTGTAATCCACCCGCTGCAGAAACCAATCATTTCTCCTCGTTACTGAGCAAAGAAATGCCTCTCAGGGCGCCTTTGGCTCCTTACAAACAAAATAAAACAAATCCTTCCTATGGATTTCATTTGCCATTTAATGCAACCTAATGATTTCCAATTGAAACCATATTCATGTTTGTATTGACTTATTAATAGCACATCCATTTTCCACACAATAAAGCCTGAACATGAACTGGTGACTTTGACCAAAATGCATTAGGTAGCATTAAAGATTAAATAAACACTATTTCTATGAGTAATGTTTAATGTTCTCTATTTGTCAGTCTATTGAAAATTGATCTCTGGGTATTTTGAGCAGGGGTTCCACAGGGTGCATTTTGAACATATTATGAGTCATGACTATGTATTAGGATGTGGAATGTTTTCCAGGCCATCAGTAGAGCTCGTTACAACTTTAGAATATTCTGGTTAATTTGCACAAATTGTTCCAATGTTGATGGCAAAAGCCAAGCAGTAAAAGGGCAGAACTAAAACACATGTGTGATTAACAGCAACTTAGAAATGGCTCAGATGGTCATGAGGAACCTAGTCTTGGTTTTGTTTTGTTTTGTTGTTTTGTTTTTGTTTTTGTTTTTGTTTTTGTTTTTACCTCTGAGCCTGTGGTGCTATCTGCCCATATTGGCAGAAGCTCATCTGTGCTGTTGCTGTTTGCGTAAAGGTCAGAAGTCGGTTCCTTTGCTACTGGAGAAGGATGACGAGGGTGGCAACCCTGTCTACTTCCTGCAGGTTTTACCCTGCATCTATTCTACAAGGGTAAAGATGGTGCTTTCTTTGATTTGCAATTATTGGGGCTTAAAGCAGAGGACCTGACATCCAAGAGAAGTCTACAGAGCCAGACCCTGGCAAAGGCCTTTAATGCCAGCTCTAGGAGAGACTGTAAGACCTTGTCCCAAAACAAAAAATAAAAAGCCTGGGACCATAGCTTAGAGATAAAACATTCATCTGGCATACTTGAGGCCATAGGTTCAATACCCTCCAAATCTCCAGTAAGCAAGGCAAAAACTGGGTAGTGTCTGTAATCCTACCGCTCAGGAGATAGAGACAGGAATACCACGAGTTCAAGATCAGCTGGGCATGGTGGCACACGCCTTTGATCCCAGCACTGGGAGGCAGAGGCTGGAAGATCTCAGTGAGTTTGAGGCCAACCTGGTCTACAAAGAGAGTTTCAGGACTGCCAGGTCTGTCACATAGAGAAACCCTGTCTCAAAACCAACCAAACAAAAGGAGTTCAAGGTCAGCCTGGGCTACATAAGACTCTGTCTAAAAAAAAAAAAAAAAAGAGGCAAGGTGGGGTGGAGGTGGGGGAGAGGATGGAAGACTTCCAGAAATACAGAAACATGCCTTCAATAGACTGAGTGAAATAATTCTAATTACAATAATTGCTACCTACTGAATACCTTCTTAGGGCCGTCAAGCTGCTAGATAGGTGATACCCATCACTTCTAACTATCTCAACAACCCCCAAAACACATT
This sequence comes from Acomys minous, assembly GCF_964271855.1. Taxonomy (NCBI): domain Eukaryota; kingdom Metazoa; phylum Chordata; class Mammalia; order Rodentia; family Muridae; genus Acomys; species Acomys minous. Next base: position 92,989,738 of record NC_140489.1, on the reverse strand, counting down.
ATTTCCTCCATATACATCAGGTGACTTATTTGTCATGGTTGATGTTGTCACTGAGACTATTATCAGGGGTGTTATGGTTTGAATATGAAGTGCCCCCCCCACAGGTACATGTATTAAATACTTGGTCTTTAGCCGGTGATGCTAATTTGGAAAGATGTTGAAAAGCTTAGAAGGTAGGGGCAGGAGAAAACAGGTCCCTAGAGGTGTGCCTTGGAAGGTTTTAACCATTCCTCTTCCCTCAGCTTCCTGTCTAAAACAAGATGAGGAAGTCCTCTGCCACAGGCTTCCACCACCACGGTTCTTTATTGCCATGGGACTAAAACTACAGCTGAATGATGGATCAGACTTTCTGAAACTGTGAGCCAAAGCCCAGATCTCCTTTTTGTTATCCTGTATTTTGGCCACATCAATAAGAACAACAGCTAATACAAGAAGACACAATGCTTTTGTGATTTTTTTTTTTTTATCCTCATTGCCAAATGGCTAGGTCAGGAAAGTTTTCACATGCAGTTTGCATTTGTGAGACTAGAGCCCAGGCAAATGAAACAATCAGGTGTTTTCTCCCTGCTTTGTTTGTCTTTTTTCCTTCCCCCTACTCCTTGTATTAATTATTCTCTCATCACTGTTACAGACTATGCTGACAGAACAATGTAAGAGAGGAAGGGTTTATTTTAAAGGCTTATAGTGGGGTCGTGGCAAGGGGACACACCAGCAGGAAGAGAAAGCATCTTGGCAGGAACAGGAGGCTGGCCAGCCACATTTGTTCCCAGGAAGCAGAGTCAATAGGAAGTGTGGCCAAGCTATAAAACCTTAAACCCAGCTCCTGCGGATAGAACCACATCGTCTAGGATGGCTCCACCTCCTAAAGGTTCCACAGCTATTCCAAGTGTGCCACCAACTGGGACCAAGTCTTCAAACTCATGAGCCTCTGGGGACATTTCATATCAAACCACAGTACTGCCTCTTGTCTCTCTTTCTCTTGGATGACTTACCTTTACTCTTCCCTATAGACTTTCCCAGCACCCCAAATGCATCCCTCACCTTGTCTCTTTGGTGTGAAAGGTCTACATAGCTCAGGAGGCCAGGAAAGGCAAATCTTGACAATTTTCAGTGCAAAACAATTGGATAGACCTAGGCTGATGGTCTTTCAGATATGCACCATTGACCTGAGTACAGAAGCAAGCTCTAGAGGAGTGATTCTCAACCTATGAGTAGTAACCCCTTTGGAGGTCAGTTAACAGATATCCTGCATATCAGATATTTATATTACGGTTCACAACAGTAGCAAAATTATAGTTATAAAGTAGCAATGAAATAACTTTATGGTTGGAGGCCACTGAAGCATGAGGAGCTGTATTAAAGGGTTGTAGCATTAGGAAGATTGAGGCCCACTGTTCTAGAAGCTTCCAGTTCCATGTGATGAGAGGAAGAAAGGAAGAATGTGATATCTTGGGCAAAGGACAGCCTCAAAAAGGTATAAACTGAAGGAGTGATGCTTTCAGATGGATTTGGAGCCTATGAAATGTTACAAGCATGCGTCATTTCAGCCTCAACCTTTAAAAGCCACCTACCATATGTGGATAGCATCTTTCCTCATCTCAGCATGCTGGATCCAGAAAGGCCTTTAGCCAGGAGCTTTCCTAATTCATGATAAAGTGAAGGCAACGGGAAAGCATTTCTCTCAGATGCTTCTGCTAAGTGGTCCCTATGTCCCTGTGGCCAACTTTCCCTTAAAGATTTCTATCGCCTTGGGACTCTAGATGAGAGAAGCATGGGAGAATGGCAAAGTAGAAGGATCCAGAGGGTCCTAGAAACCTAAAAGTAGAACATTATGATAGGCAGATTTGGGCTCAGGGGTCCCGCTCAAACTAAGGCACCAGCCAAGGACAATACAGGCGGTAAACCTTAAACCCCTACCCAGATCTAGCCAATGGACAGAACACTCTCCACAGTTGAGTGGAGAGTGGGATATTACTTTCTCACATACTCTGGTGCCTCACCTTTGACCATGTCCCCTGGAGGGGGAGACCTGGTGGCACTCAGAGGAAAGACAGCAGGTTACCGAGAAGAGACTTGATACCCTATGAGCATATACAGGGGGAGGTAATCCCCCTCAGGAACAGTCATAGGGGAAGGGAATAAGGGGAAAATGGGAGGGAGGGAAGAATGGGAGGATACAAGGGATGGGATAACCATTGAGATGTAACAAGAATAAATTAATAAAGGAAAAAAAAAGATTTCTATCGCCAACATTTCAGTTTCCTTCTGTCCTTCCTCTAGTCTAGTCTACAGGTAATGTGGATTGCTTCTCTCCCATGGGACTTCCACTGTGGTCCCGAGCCACCTGTCCCATGAGGAGTGGCTTAGACAAAGAACAGGTACTGTTGCACGCAGACAATTGTATTAGTGTTCTTCGTGCTGTATGGCTACAGAAACACACAGCAGCAAGAAGCCCCAGGAGAGCCTGGAGCCTCCCCTGTGCCCATTCTCCCAGAAGGAGCTCAGAGCAGGAAGAGTGTTGGAATCCCCACAATAGGAGAAGTGACCCCCACGAATTGTTTTCTGAAGTCCACATTCAAGCTTTGGTATGCACGCTCACGTATACACACACATACATAAATGTAGGAAAAAGTATAATGGTCATTTGCTGAGTGACAATTTGGGGTTTTATTCTAGTTAGCTGAGATTAAGGGGGGGGTGGAGTTAAGTCATCAGCAATGTTATCAGAAACAGGTATCAGAAACAGTTCATCTGGAGAAGCAGCTGGACTTGGGATCAAATCTTAGTTCTGATTCGTGGCTGCTATGTGACTGTGAGCAGCTCAATCAATTGTTGCAGGATCGTGACTCTTAAATCCAGAGAATAATGCCAGCCTCCCACAGGAAGCTGGCACAGTCCCATTCTCTGTACTGACTAGACAGCAGCCCAAGCACTTCCCTTGGAAGGCCCTTACCTAACATCTTCATTTTAAAGATGAGGAAATAGACATGAACTGTTGGGGGAAGTGGCCCATGGTCACATGATGCATATATGGAAAGGCCAGCATTTAGAGACAAGCCATTTCCTTTCTACCACAATACAAGTTGGGGAAAGGAGATGAAGCTGCAGGTATTTGACCAACCCATGTGGCCTGTAGGTAGTACAGGTTCTCTTCCTTAGGGAAGGAAGGTTGCAGTAAGGGTTTTTGAGTGGGGTCACATATATCCTAAGGAATATTTCGAAGACATGGAACAAAGTTGCATCTCAGCCAGGCGAATGGTAAGGACCAAAGGGGCCAGTGAGGAGGAAAACAGCGTATCTCATCTATTTATCTTAGGTAAAAAAGTAAACCTCTTAAGTGTCCACCCATACATAGCTCATGCTGCTGTCTGTATAAGTTACCTGCTGCCACACTTTCACTCCCAGCCCTTAGGGATGGCTTCCTCCTCCCCACTACACAGAACCTACAGATGCAAAGGAGTTACTCAGTTCACTCCAGGACACAGAACAGGCCTACTTGCAGGACCCTGGCCATCCTTTTGTCTTCAGAAAGAATCAGTTGCTTAGACTGAGGGCTGCTGAGATGACTCACTGAGGCCTAGGTGACTACCAACTCTGTCTTAGTGAAGGCCTAGATGCAGAGGCCAGCCGTCAGATCCCCGCCTGACCTTGTCCTTCTGGTCTTGAGAATTGAGGGCATCTGTGTATGCCCTGGAAACTGAGAGGACACCGTTAGCTTGTCTTCCATTGCTGAAGGGCATACAGCTGAAGGCAAGAGAACAGTTCCCAGAAGGCTGGGAGTTCAAGAAAATTGTGGTCTGGCCACCACCCTCCCAGGTCATCTTTTCTTTATTCGTGGTCTTTCTGTGCCAAAATCCAGTTTGGAGTTTTTGCTTGTCATTTTAGATTTTTTTTTTTGGTATGTTTGTATAAATGTTCTTGCCTGCATATATGTCTCAGCACCACATGCATGTCTGGTGCGAGCAGAAGTCAGAAGAAGGTATAGAATCCCCTGGAACTGGAGTTACACACGGTTGTGAGATGCTATGTGGGTGCAGGTCCTCTGTAAAAATAAGTGCTTGCAAGTGCTGAGCTTTCTCACTAGCCCCCTGTCTTTGTTTTTGTTGTTGTTTGTTTGTTTTGTTTGTTTGTTGTGCTTTTTTTCCCCCAGTGTGTGTGTGTTTTGTTTTGTTTGAGACAAGGTTTCTCTTTGTAGCCCTGGGTATCTTTGATATCACTCTGTAGACCAGGCTGGCCTCGAACTCAGAGATCCACCTGCCCGTGTCTTCCCAGTGCTGGGGGATTAAAGGTGTGTGTCATCACCGCCCAGCGGTTCTGCTTTTGTTTATAAAATGATGATGTCTCAGTTCAGCACGCTGTGACAAGTTATGATAGGCTAAACAACTCTCTTCCTCACGTTTGTTGAATCTGAAGGTCAAAATCAAAGAGACCTGGTGTATGGAAAAACCTTGACAAACAGAGAGGGCTGAGCTCTCTGTCCTCTTCTAAAGACCATTCATGAGTAACATACACACACACACACACACACACACACACACACACACACACACACACACACGCATGCACACACATGTACACACATACACACATACACACACACACACACACACACACGCACAGGCACTCGGACATACAGTAATATCTTACCTATCTACCATTCCTGCACACAGGAGCCCCTTCTGTCAGGCTTCCCCTCCTGGCTCCACTGTGTCCCTGTTCTCCCTGCTGTCCCCACTCTACTCACCCATGCTATAACACCAAGGCCACTTAGTGATTTCTACACAGGGAACTGGAAACTAGAGGGGCTTTGTCCTTAGTAGAGAATGCCAGAAATCTTCCTGAGGGCCTGGCTCCAGTCCCTAACATCACAGTTTCTCCGACCTGTACTCTGTGGAGAGGAGCATCCATGGCTTGGGTCCCAACCAGATTGGTCTCCTGGGCTCTCCAAAACACACACACACACACACACACACACACACACACACACACACACACACACACAGATACACACGCATAGACACACAGTGTTCTAAACTAAGGCCTTAGTGTAGATATTTCTAAGTCTTTTCCAGTTCACAAACTGGCAACAGTTTTCACTGGTTGCCACAAGCATGCTGTAGCTGTTAGCACAGCAGGCTCTGAGAATGTGGCCTGACCGGTATTGTGGGAACACTTGGGCCTTACAAGCCTCACAAGAAAAAAAATTCCTGGGTGAGATTTCCTGGAAGGCTCCTTGCCAAAGGGCTTCTTGGCCACAAGAATCAAGTCCCTAAGGGTCTCCCTCACACACCGACAACCACTTTCATAAAAAAAGGTCCCTTTAGAACTTCAAGCTCTAATAACACCTGATCAGAAGGGAGGGAGATGATGTAGAAATTGAAACCTTTTTTTTTTTTTCTGGTACAATCTCATTCCTTTTGTGTTTTAGGCAAAGAGAGATTTAGCAGGGCACAAGAAAGTTTTTGTCATTGTTTTTCTTCTAAAAGTGTGACTTCAAAGTTAGTTAAAAAGGATTTTCCCATAAGTGGGCATGATCCCGATAGATCTTCTTCAGTTTACATACTACCTGCTGTCTCTCCCAGCTCTATACACAAGGCCAGCTCGCTTCAAATAGTAACAACCAAAATCTATAAAAATGTATAACACTATATCACTAGTACTTACACACACACACACACACACACACACACACACACACACACTTTGGCTCACTTTCCCCCTAAACATGCCGGAATGATTTCAACGTGAAAACACACCTTTGCTTCCTTCCATCACAAGCTGCTGTCTGGCTGTATTATGCAGGTGATCTTTCAGTGTGTGCATCAGTGTCAAGTTATTTGTTTTAATTCCATCTTCTTTTTATTAAAGGTGTTACTGTTTTTGCTTCTGGCAATGCAGTCGCAGACAAGACGAGGTCTGCCTTTCAGAAGAGACATCCTTCTGATGTTAGTGACACAGAGCTTTCAGAGAGAACCTAACCTTGAGCAGAGGATGAGACTGAGGCCCAGAGAGGAGCAGCATGTCTGAGACCATCATGAGCAAAGCCCTTCTCTCGCTTTATAGTCATCTTGAGCTCCCTTTCCTTTTCTTTTCTTTTGGTTTTTCAAGACAGGGTTTCTCTGTAGCCGTGGCTGTCCCCGAACTCTCACTGTAGACAGGCTGGCCTCAAACTCACAGAAATCTGCCTGCCTTTGCCTCCCAAGTGCTGGGATTAATGGCATATGCCACCATGCCCAGCTTCTTTTTTCTTTTCTTTTCTTTCTTTCTTTTCTTTTCTTTCTATCTTTCTTTTCTTTCATTCGTTCGTTTGTTCTTTTTCGAGACAGGGTTTCTCTGTTACACAGAGCCTTGGCTGTCCTGGACTCTCTTTGTAGACCCAGCTGCCCTTGAACTCACAGAGATCAGCCTGCCTCTGCCTACCAAGTGCTGGGATTAAAGGTGTGTACCACCATGCCCTGCTCTTCTTTTCTTATTTAAAAAAAATTATTCCATTAGAGAGAGAGAGAGAGAGAGAGAGAGAGAGAGAGAGAGTGTGTGTGTGTGTGTGTGTGTGTGTCTGTGTCTGTGTCTGTGTCCGTGTCTGTGTGTCTGTCTGTGTGCACACAGCTGCCTGGGGAGACCAGAGACATTGATTCCCCTTTAATGCTGAGTTAAAAGCACTCATGAGGCACCTCATGTAGGTGCCGGGAACCGAACTCAGGTCTTCTGCAAGAACTGAACGAACTTTTAACAAACGTCTAGCCCCTGAAGTCTTTTTTCATGTTGTCTTCATCACTTGCTTACAACACAGAGATCATCAGTATTTACTGTATAATACCAAAGATATCCCATTCTGACACTAGAATTGCCCAACTATGGGGCTCTTAATCTGGGAAATCTGGTATAACTCATACTTTGTCTTTATAACTATCCCTATACTGTCTGGTCCTTCTTGGCTGAGTGTGGTGGAACATGCCTTTAGTCCTAGCACTCTAGGCAGAGGTAGGTGGATCTCTTTGAGTTGGAGGCCACCTGGTCTACAAAATGACTCTAGGACAGCAAAAGGTACACAGAGAAACCCTCTCTTGAAAAAAAAAAAAAAGACACTGATGGAGTTTGCTTTGGTCAAAGAAGCCATGATGACTAGGCATGGTGAAGCAAGCAGCAACTGGAAGTAGAGTCCAAAAAGCACCGTGATCTAAATTTGGATGGTACCTTGTCAGCCATACATGTTATGAAAACTTTTTAAAGGATTTATTTATTTATTTATAATGTATATAGTACTTTGCTTGCATGTATACTTGCAGGACAGAAAAGGATATCCAATCACATTATAGATGGCTGTGAGCCACCATGTGGTTGCTGGGAATTGAACTCAAAACCCCTGAGAGAGCAGTCAGTGCTCTTAACCTCTCAGTCATCTCTCCAGCCCTGTTTTTTGTTTGTTTATTTGTTTTCATTTTTGCGGGGGATGGGGAGCTGTTAATACAGGGTTCTTTGTATAGTCTTGGCTATCCTGGACTCTCTTTGTAGATCAGGCTGGCCTCGAACTCACAGCGATCTGCCTTCCTCTGCCTCCCAAGTGCTGGGGTTAAGGTGTGCGCCTCTATGTCCAGCCATGAAATATTTTTTTCTTTTTTGAGACAGGGTTTCTCTGTGTTATCTTGGCTGTCCTGAACTCTCTTTGTAGACCAGGCTGGCCTCGAACTCACAATGATTTGCTGCCTCTACCTCCCAAGTGCTGGGATTAAAGGCATGTACCACCATGTCTGGCTTGGAAACGTTTTAAATAACAAGGCAAATAATGAGGCTTGTCTTTATAAATTTTATTTAATATTTAATAAATAAATAATAATAGGTAAAACTGAATGTTTCAGCACATAACTATAACTTCTGTACTTGAGTAGTAAAGATTATGTGCTTTCTTTCTTTCTTTTTTTTTTTTTTAAATAATGTGATTTCAATGCCAACCTCAGCTGTTGTAAGAATGTGTCCCAAGAAAAGAAAAGGAGGGAGGGAGAGAGGGAGAGAGAGGGGGCGGGGGAGAGAACACTGGGATGTAACTCAGTAATATAGCACTATCATGAATGAAGCTCTGGGCTCAATTCCCCGCCCTTCATAAAATCAAGTGCAGTGATACATGCCTATACTCAACACTTGGAAGGCAGAGGTAGAAGGATAGTGTGTTCAAGGCCAGCCTCGAGCCTTCCTGTGAACAGCCTATTCTGAACATCATAGTTTCAAAGGGATGCCCAACCATTTTATGATGCAAGATGACCCAGGAAGGAGAGGCGGGTTCTGTACCATAGCTGGGTGGTCCTGGGCAAGTCTGAGCCTCACTTTTCAATTTGCAAAATATGATCGTTCCTTTCCCATGGGATCCCTGGGGGCATTTTTTAGATAGCTGTTATGGATGGCACTTTATCCTAAGCCTAGCACATCTCAGATGCTGAGTATATGCTTGCAACAAGTACCACTGTCCGAGGACCTCATAGATACTCTTTCTTTACACCCCTAGCCAGCACTCACACAGTGGGGCCTCTTCACAGCTCTCCATGCTGATCCTATGGCTTTATCCCAGCTGTTCTGAACCTAAGAATCCCCTAAAGAAATACTCCCTTGTGTTTGCTGAGGCCTGAGGACTCTTCTCAGAATACAGGCAACTTCTAACTCTACATTTGAGACCAGATATGGAGTGCGAACAGGACAGATGACACGGCCCTGGTCTGCATTCTTTGTGACTTGCAAGAGACTGGGCTCAGATCTTTTCCATTGGAGGACAGCAGGCCACACATCTTCAAAGAAGACTGAGATTCAGTTAGGGGCAGAATATGACCAGGAGTGGGCTTAAGTGTGAGCAGAGTGGCCTTGACACAGTGGAGCGCTCACTGAGTCCCAGTGTTTTCTAGATGTACCAATGTGATCTTATTGTCACTTGGCTTGTGGCCAACCCCAATTTCTAAGGACAAAATGTTTTGCAAGGTGAGGCATTATGAAGGTTCACTGTGCTCACATATAGTTGAGGGTCATAGGCTCTCAAATCCCCTGCTGCGAAGAGCAGGCCTTAGAGTCCCCAAGGGTCCCAAGCTCTTAGAATCCCCAGGAGGAATGGAGGAAGACAGACAATGAAGGTGGGCTGTGCTTCCAAGACTTTAAGACCTTGGTTTGGGAACTAGACCTCATCAAGAGACTGGGGAAAATCCCAAGAAAGACAATCCTTAGCCTCATAAAGGGTATCCCTCTCTCTTTCTCTCACACACAGACACAGATGGAGACATACACAGAGAGAAACACACACACACACACACACACACACACAGCTGCATATACACACACTCAGAGAAACACACATGCATACACACACACAGAAGCACACTGACATATACACACAGAGAAACACATGCATACACACACATGCACACACATGCACACACACACAAGCGCACCGACATATACACACATAGAGGTAGAAGCACAAAGATTCACATAGGAACACGGATGGACATAGATGGAGACATACACAGGACTACTGACACACAGATGGAGAATAACACACACAAGAACTCTCACACACAAATGGACACACACACACACACACACACACACACACACACACGCACAGAGGTACATACGGACACACTGACACAGAAAACAGAGGCCTTCAAGGAAAAATGGTGGGAATAAGATAGGGAGGAGAGAAAGAGAAAAGGTAAGGAGGGGGAGATGGTGGTGGAGGAGAAAGAGGGGGAAGTAGGGAGGAAAAGAGGAGTCAAAGGGGCCACACAGGACAGCCCACCCAGGCCTCTGAGGGCAGATCAGGTGTGAGCTCAACCCCGCCCTCCCTCTGCCTGTTATTTCAAAGGACTGCATCCTTCTGGCCACTCCCACTTGGCCGTCCCTAGTTTATGCCTGCAAAGGTATTGGTTGGGATAACTCCACTATGGTGACCAGAGGTAAACTGACCAGGTGGGGTACAATGGGAGTGACACACAGTGAGAAGAGTATTGTAAGGCATGCCAGGAAGGGGAAAGGGGGCTCTGGAGAGAACCTCTCTGGGGCCCCTGAACCAAGTGCCTGCAACCCTGCGTGGAGGCCGGGAGCGCTGGCAGGGCTCTGCAGCAGCAGCCGGCTAGCCTGGTTTCCCTCAGCTACAGACAGCCTGGCTCCAGGCCCACCTCCCGGTGCCCTGGGCCTGACATCTTCTGGGCAGAGCCACGGTGCCCCAGGAGCCATGTGGATGGTGTTAGTAAACACGCTTTCTTGCGCCCAGCCTGGCAAGGCCTGTGGGCAGCGGGAGGGCGTAGAGCTGGCAGCTCCCATGGCTGGGCAGGAGTACGGGAGGGCGGACGGGCGGGCGGGCAGACGGGCGGGCAGGCCGCCCTGCACAGCCAAGCCAAGGCCCAGAATGGAGCAGCTGCTCCTGTCACCATGGAGACGGAACTGAACAATGAGCAGCCAGAAATGCAGCATGGCTGCCTAGCACTGCGGCCACACTCCCACCAGGGCCCTCACACCTACACGCAGGAGCTCATACACTCACACTCATGTATGAGTGCGTGCATAGATATGCACATGTGTCACACATGCACACAGAGTTGCCGGAAGGAGAAGGAAATGGAGAAACGGGGTAAAGACAGAAGCGCTACAGAAAAGGAAGGAGAATGTGAGGTGGGGGTCACAGCCTCAGTGTTGCAAAGTTAAGCATTAAAAAAAAATCTCACCGTTTGAGTCTGACTAAAAATACCTTAAAAAAAAAAAAAAAGCAGCGTTGCAGAGGGTCATGTGGTGCCCTGGATTCTTGTGTAACAGGAGAGCTGAAGGGGTTCTAATTAGGAAAAGGCGCCTTGAGCCCAGTCACCTTCCCCCTTGACAGGGGTTGTTGAGAGAGCCTCACAAAGCTGTTAGTCCCAGGAAATGAGGATATATTTTTGAAAATGAGCTTAAATCCCATGTGATTCCTCTCTCTGAGACAGTGCAAAGAGGAGGCTGGTCGGCTCCACCATGGGCTGGAGATGAGTCTGAGAAAGAGCAGGCCAAAAGTCCTTCAAGAAGGACTAGCCAGTGAGGGGCATGCAGATTCCTGGGCAGGGAGCATCAGCTTGTGGTGCACATGGCTACCTTCTGAGCACCTACTTTAGGCAAGCTCCTCTTCTGAGGACTGGTGAACTCTTCTCCCCAGGAGCTCCCAGATCCCCAGTGAGTACCAGTCCCTGCCACTCAGAACAGGCAGAAGTTTTTACCAACACTGGGGAAACAGAGACAGGGGGATTACTATGAGTTCAAGCCTGGTCTGGGTTACAAAGTGAGACCTTGTCTCAAAAAGCATAAAAGAAGGTAATGGGAGGGGAGAGGAGAGGAGGGGACAGAGGGAAGGGAGGAGAAGAGAGGAGGAGAAAGGCGAGGAGAGAGCAAGCATTCATAGAAGATCTTTCTGTCCCTGCCACCCTGGTATCTACAGTGGAAACTCTGTCTGCTCTTCTCAGCACCTCTGTCCAGGGACTGGCTGACCCTCCATTTCAGCATGATCTTAACCTCTAAGCAGGCTACTTGCTTTTTTTGTTTTTCTTCTTCCTTTTGAGCAGGTGAGTGCCCTGGGAAGATAGGTATCCTGGGGCCTGCTGGATTCCTTTAGTGGAAAATAAGAACACTCACCTGTTGACTTGGTATTAGTGTCTACACCAACCCCCTATTCAGAAAGAACAAAGTCTCCGAAGACTCTCAGGAAGCAATACTGCCACCAACGTGGAAACCCCATGATATCAACAACCAGGTAGGGGTTGTTGGGTTCAGGGGTCCAGGGCAGAGGACAGACAATGGGGGTGTAAAAGGCCTGACCATTTTTCTGGGCATAGAGTTTTAAGGGAGAATACAGAAAAGAAGTAGGAGGGACAGGACACACTGGGAACAAGGAGAGGCTTAGTAAGGAAAAGGAAGAGTGGGGAAGAGGAGCCTGCAGCCATGAGTCAGGAAAACGGATCCAGGAGTAGCAGGTTTTAGGCATCCCCAGAAAGGAAGCACAAGGCAGGCGCCATCTTCTCCATCCCAGCATCTACTCCAAGAGGCATCATGGCGGATGAACAGCAGTAGACATCAAAGCATTGTAGGCTGGAGCCAGGCTCTTTCCCCAACGCCCTACCTCACCTCCCCTTTCAGTATCCCTTCTAGAAGATTCTCAAGCTCCTGGAAGCCATCTGCACTGGCTCAGATGTGGCACAGGAGGAATTAAAAGGTGGAAGGATGAGAGAGAGACTTGCTCCCCCTCAAGAACTCTTTGGTAGATGAAAAAAGCCAGGCAATTTTTAATCATCATGAATTGTTTAAACTTCTGATTTCATCTCCTCCAAAACCTAGGCAGCTGGCTGGTACACAGGAGTTTAACCCAGCCTGGACACCTTGGTCCACCTACCTCCTTCCCAGGTCCTCCCAGGGTCCCTGCAAGGCCAGGCCAGCAGGACCCTGCTTATCTAAGGAGATCTGACAAGACGGCAGCCCTGGGGGTATGGCCGCTGGTAACATATGGTGCATCGTAAATAGGACTTCCTTTTAGGAAATGAGCTGCTGTAATTAAATCCCCATTCTTTTTTTTTTTTTTTTTTTTTTTGTAACATACACACAGAGACAAATAGATCTTTATCCTTTGGAGGGTCCAAAGAGAAAAAGCTTGTAGAGAACTAAGATTCTCACGTGTGACTTTTATAAAAGATTGCCTGGAGCCAGGTGGAATAAGAAATCCAAAGTCCTGTCACCCCCGACCCCCCATCCCCCCATCCGCCTTTCCTTTTCTTTTTTCTTTCTTTCTTTCTTTTTTTTTTTTTTAGAGAGAGAGAGAGAAACTGAGATTGATTTTTCTCTGTGTGACAGCCCTGGTAGGTTGTCCTGGAACTCACTTTGTAGACCAGGCTAGCCTTGAACTCACAGAAATCTGCCTGCCTCTCCCTCAAGTGCCAGCATTAAAGGCCTGTGCCACCACTGCCCAGCCCAGCTAGAAGTCTGATCTTTATCTTTCTTTCTTTCTTTCTTTCTTTTCTTTTCTTTCTTTCTTTTTTTTTTAAAACAGGGTCTCTCTGTGTAGCCTTGGCTGTCCTGGACTCTCTTTGTAGACCAGGCTGGCCTTGAACTTAGAGAGGTCTGCCTGTCTCTGCCTCCTGAGTGCTGGGATTGCAGGTGTACACCACCATGCCCAGCTGAAGTCTGAATTGTTAAACCAGACCTAGTGGGGGAGGGGGTGGGTGGGGGAGTAGGTGGGGGAGTGAGTGAGTGGATGATCGAGCCATCCTTCCTTCCCAACAGGAAATGAGGGAGCAGTCAAAGAGGAAAAGGTGTATTGGCCTTGAATTTGGGCCAAGGAAGTGATTGCTGCTTCTTATTCCACGTATAGCAGTGTAAACTCCCGAGTACCACTAACATTAGACTTACTTCCACTAGGGTAAAGTGAATGGGCTTCGACCCCAGTGAGCCCCAGCTGTGAGCTCTGCACTGGGCTGGACACTAAGCTGGGATACCAGAATGAGTGGAATCTGAGCAGTGCCTGGGCACGGATGCTGAGCAGCTAACGAGTGCCCAAGAGGATGTGGGGAGGGCAAGTGGGTCTAGCAGGAGCACCAGGCTAGAGGAACCAACGGGATGTCCTGAAGAGAGGAGTGGGAGCTCCTCCCGGAAGCAATGGTGTTCAGTGGGACAGGAGGCATGCATGGTGCAGAGGCCTAGCTAGGGTCAGGCACTGGAGACCTGGGTGCAGACAAGAGGCATCTCTCTCATCTTTGGTAATTGGCAAGACCCGGTATTTGACTGAACTTTTCTTGCATGAAGCATCTGACGCAGTGTCAAGACCAAGATATCGTACAACTCAAGCTCAATAGCTTCCTCAGCTGAACCCAATGGGCGGGCACTGGGTTAAGGAAAGTATGGGTCTGGGAAGGAAGGAGATCTGCAAACATAGCAGGGCCCTTTCCTTCCCTAGTCATCCTTTAAATCACTACGAAGGCAAAGCTATGAAGTGTCTTTGAGATGCAAATAGTGGGAGGTGGGCTGAGTTCCCTCCTAATTCAGATCTTTATCAGCACCGAATACACTGTCCAAAGCACACACATACACACACACACACACACACACACACACACACACTCAGGCTTGGGCTAGTTGACTCCAAGAAGTTAAAGACCCAAATACCAAGGCCTCATACATTATAAAAAGTGATGGGGCTATGGAGATGATTCAGTGGGTAAGAGTGCTTGCTGTGCAAGCCTGGGGGCCTGAGCTCAAATCCCCAGCACCCACATAAAAAGCTGGACGTGAACTCTAGCACACATAGAGCCCCAGAGCTGTAGAGGACAGAGCTGGAGTTTGTTAACCTGTGTCCAGCCTACCCCCAAGTTTGTAAAGAAGAAAGAAACAAGAGAACGGACAGTAGGGAAAATCATCTGACATCTTCTAGCCTCCAAACTTGTGTGCATGGGCATGAACGCCTGAACACAAACGCTCACACGCCATCTGTGGCAGGGCAAGGCAGAGCAGAGGTTCCTCCAGCATGGATTCTTGCTGAGGTCATTTCATGTTTCACTAGAATTTGATCTCCTTGATGCAGAATCCTGTGAAAAATTACCCAGCTCTATTCTAGGGACCCGAGGTCAAGATGCCTCAGCTACCTTACCTGAACTTCTGCTAAACTGCCTGCTTTGCAAACCTTCCCCCTGTAGGTACCAAGTGACATACCAAGATGAGGTTGTCATCTTTAAAAACCCTTACCCTAAACATTAGGTTCCGGATATCTGAGTGTAGTCTCAGCGAGCTGGAATAAAGACTTTCAATTAGCTATAAACTGTCTGAATGGTTATGTCTGCAGGGCTCCTTGTAACACACATGTACATGCAAAGCAAACACACACACACACACACACACACACACACACACACAGAGAGAGAGAGAGAGAGAGAGAGAGAGAGAGAGAGACTGAGAGAGACACAGAGAGAGAGAGAGACAGAGAGAGACAGGGAGAGAGTCAGAGAGAGACAGAGAGAGAGAGAATACTGTTAATTGGACTAGCATGTCCCCTTAGGATAGGACAAGCCAAGGCCCAGATGAATTCTGTACATCAGAGACACATAGCCAGTGCATGCCTGCACCGGGCTCCATACTCTTCGCATTTCAAGTATGCACAGTTGCTCTTGTGTTCTCTCCATTCTCCCTGTCACCTCTGAGAAGGTCACTGAACCTGCCACTGCCTTTTGGGTAAGATCCTGGTTCCAGGATCCCCCTACACCTGGACAGCTTCTCTGTCTGCAGGGCCAGTTTCATGTGGAAGAATCCCAGTGTCTGTAAGTGAACGCCTCCTCTGGGGTACCTCATCACCCTTTTCATTGAATTCCTCGCCCTGTTTTACACAGAGCCAAGCAGCAGTTTTCACATGCATAATTATGCTTTGCATCCACTTAGCACTCCCAAAGCTTCTCAGCGCTCTCCTGCTATTACCTTGTGCTATGCTAACAAGTCCAAGAGATTGACAGCGACCCCACTTCGCACAGAGAAAGGAAAGGCATACGGAGATGCCAGCATGTTGCTGCCTGAGTAAAGAGCTTGGGAGAATTTCCTATCCTATGCGCTACAGTCTTTCTGTAGAGCCTCACTTCAAAACAGGCATCACGGGGAGGGCATGTAGCTCAGTTGGCAGAGTGCTTAGCCAGCATGCACAAAGGCCTGGGTTCAACCCCAAACACAGTGAACTGAGCACGGTGAACCTACCTGTGATGTCAGCATGAGAAGCAAGAGGCCAAGAAGTTGAAGGTTATGGCCCTCAGGAGACTTAGTGAATAAAGTTGCTTGTCACCAAACCTGAAAAGCCTGAGTTTAATCCCCTGAGCCCATAACTCAAGCTCTGAAAGTTGTCCTCTGACTTCCATACACAAACCATGGCATGCTTGAGCATTTGTGTGCTCCTGTACACACACACACACACACACACACACACACACACACACACACACGTCATCCTTGCCTACATTAAGGAGTTTGAGGCCAGCCTAGACTATATGAAACCCTGCCTCAGAAGCAATAACAAAAAGCAGGCATTGTGAATCATTTGGCAGAAAGGGAAAAATAGCAATTGGAGTTTGAGGGTGGTCAAAAGTGACAGTTGAAAAAAAAAATGGCAACCTGGTGTCAGGAGCCGGGAGCATTCTGATCTCTGCATGCCTCTGTCCCTGGGCATGACCCTGTGGCCCTGTGCAGGTTACTCTTCTCTAAGCAGGGTGATGAAGTAGGGCCACACGCTCTAGAGCCATCCTGGAGCCTCTTCCAGCTTGCAGACTCTTGGGATATCTCTGGTGGGGAAGTTTCCTCTCTTTTCATGTGGAAAGGGTTTCCCAGAATCAGAAGGCTAGAGCCAGTCATTCTTGACCGAGTCACCTAGCTGTGGGTAAAACTTATAGTGAAATTGGAATGCCTGGTAAATGATTAAAATGTGGGCAGACATTGTTCTGGCTTTCTTCATGATACAGTCATTTAATCCCAACACCGCTGTGTGAAACCTATTCCTGCTTGCGTAGGGGGAGGCCCATAGGTTTTTAATTCTTTGGGGGGAAACAAAGGCCCTCATTCACTCAACAGTAACTCAAGAGGGTGGTTTCTGCACTTACCAGTCAAAAAATGTTGTCTGGCCACGAGATCCCATCATCAAACTGAAGAGGCAGGAGAAAGGTCCCTTTACACTGGGTCCTTTTATGCGCAGTAGAGCCCGCCTCTGCATTTCCCTCCGTATGAATAAGCTCTCAGGTTTATTTTATAGGGAAACACATCAAGCCAGAGGTTTTTAATGACAAGATAATGAGCAGGAGAGGACTCTATTTGTTGCAAAGGGTTTGTGTTACAGAAAACAGAGCGAACTCACCATTTGTTTCTGGAAGAAAGACTTGGCAGTTCCCTTCAACCCTCTGCCGAGAAGTGACTTCACACATGCACAGGACAAATTTCTATCCAATTTACCAAGGCTCCCAGACAGCGGTCTCTTTATTCCCAGGAGAATTCGCAGATGTGTAGTCCTTGGCCGGATAGTGCAGTATAAGCTTCTTCAGGGAAGACAAGTGGGCTCCCTTCAAATAGCCCCTGAGATACGTAAACTGGAATTTGAGCTGCATGTCATAGTGCATGCCTGTAATCCCAGCAAGCTGGAGGCGGAAGCAGAAGGACTGCCGCAAGTTCATAGATCCCCTGAGCTCCATTTCTGAGTATCAGGTCAGGTGGGGGCTACACCACAAGACCCTGTCTCACTCAGGGGCCTTGGGAGAGGGTTCAGGGGCTCAAGGACTTCTCTTCAAAGTGTGAAGACAGGAATCTGAATACCCAGAAGTTATGTATATCCAGCCATAACTCCAGGTGAAGATGGCATCCTTCAAGCAAACTGGCTGGCCAGACTAGTGGTATCAGTAAAGATTGTCTCGGTCAATAAAGCAGAGGCATTCATGCAGTGCCATATAGGCACCTGAACAAGTACGTGCACAGAGAGACTCATGCTCACAAGTAAATAAACACCTAATATCTAAATAAAAGTGGAAGCCTGTTCAAATAAGAGTCCAGACATCAACTTTGGACCGCCACATGAATGCCCATATTCAAACACGCATATGACTGCACATCATTACATAATTTTTAAAATAATTATTCCAATCGGCAGGATTGTTCCAGATCTTCCTTGGCCCACTTATGTCTTAGAATATTCCTTGAAGCTCCATCGATGTGATTACTCCCTACTTGGGATTCTTGGACATGGGGTTTGTTTGGTTTTTTTCCCTCTTTCCATGTTTTATTCTGTTCCTCCTTGTATGGCATTGTATTGCTTGTGTACTTGACTGACTTCCAGGCCAAATTTGAATTTGAGCATGCTTGTCCCACCCTCCCTCCAGCTCCTAACAAACTAATGGGCAATAGTCAAATGGGTTCCCCTAAAGGGGTGGATGAGACTAGAAGCCTCCACCCCGTTTCTCTCCATGAATAAATAATAAATGCCCCCTTTTTTCTTCCACCTTTACATGGATATGAGAACTGAGCAGCAATTACTTTTACCCTCTAAACCGTCCAGTAGGAGTTTCTGCAGGGATGAACAATACAGTGGCCTTGGAGTACCTGCCACAGTGTGTGAGACTCAGGGGATGGATTTTTAACCTTCTTTGTTTTGGTTTAGTCTGTTTGACAGGGTCCTAGTCTGCTACAGCTCAGGCTGATCTTGAACACACAAAAATATGCCTGCTTCTGCTTCCCGAGACTAAAGGCATGTACTACTACTCCTAGCCAGAGTTTGATTTCTTTTATTGTGGTTAAATATGTATAACATCAAATGTACCATTTTAATCATTTAAAAGATATTTTTAAATTTTATTTTTATGCATATAATTGTGTGTGTGTATATATATATGTATATATATATATGTACACCATGCATTCCTCATGCCCACAAAGATGAGAGGGTATCAGATCCCTTGGTACTAGAGTAATAAATGGTTGGGAGCCATGGTGTGTAGGTGCTGGGAACTGAACAAAGGTTCTCTGTAAGAGTAGCAAGTGCTCTTAACTCCTGAGTCCATTACTCTGTCCTTCATTATAACTTGTTTGTCTGTTTGTTTGAGACGGTATCTTATCACATAGTTCTGTCTGGCTAGGAACTCACTGTGTAGACCAGGCTGGCCTTGAAGTCATAGAGATTGACCTGTCTCTGCCTCTGGAGTACTGGGATCAAAGGTGTGTGCCACTGTACCCAGCTACTTTTGTTTTGTTCTTCAAGACAGGGTTTCTCTGTGTAACCTTGCCTGTCCCAGGCTCACTTTGTAGACCAGGCTGACCTCAAATTCACAGAGATCCACCTGCCTCTGCCTTCCAAGTGCTGTGTCAATGGTGTGTACCACCACCACCCAGCTATCAGCTATTTTTAATGCTCCGGGGAAAGTCCTCACTTTGCAACAAGGCCTTCCTGTATAGTGTCCCTGATTAAGGACTGGATCTATTTCTACAGTGCATAGCTACCCTTCCCGGGTCCATATTGATAACATGGCATACACAAAGTACCCTTACAGAACCTTGCTTCTAGTAGGGAGGGTTAAATGGAAGTGGATGAGTGACCATTCTCCAGATTGATTGACATAGCCAAGAGAGGCAAGAAATTGTGGTCTTCCTCAAGAGTGTGGCTAAACTTAAAAAAAAAAATGGCTCCTCTCTTGTCAAGTGAGAATTCAGAGCAGGACCCATCCAACGTCTGGAAGATGGCAAGGATAGGATGCCCCAAGCAGGTAACAAGGGAGGGCTGTGGAAGTTGTATTAGTACATTATAGGCAGAAAATGAAATGGACAAAGGCTTCCCAGGACTCAGGGCAGCAGGCAGGGTGTGTGAATGTGCAGTAGTGATGAGAAGAAACAACAGAGGAGAACGAAGGCTTCAGGCCACCTACTGGAGAGTGCCTGGAGCAAGATTCCCACACACCTCAAAGCAGACAGGGTAGCTGATTAGTAAAGGCCTGGGAGATGGCTCAGCAGGTAAAAGAAGCTTGCTGTGCAACCTTGACAACCTGAGTTTGATCTCTAAAGCCCATGTGAAAATCCAGATGTTGTGGTACACATCTGTAAACCCAGCACTTCTATGTTGAGGTGGGAGACAGAGATAGGAAAATCACCTGACCACTCCAGGGCCAATTAACCTTAAATTTGCAACCGACTAAGAAATGAGACAGAAGGTAAAAACCAAATCCTAAAAGTTGTCCTTTGACCTATTTTCTCTGCCTGTGCGTGTGCGCACGCATGTGCACACATACATCATCATCATCATCAAAATTTTAAAACATCTTATTGTTATTGGCAAATGAAGAAATCCAATCCCAGACTAACTCCTCCCTGAAAGGAGACAGAGCCTGCAGAGAACAACACGTGGAACTCACAGAATGTCCCAGGAGTGGACAGGCATGTCTCTCCTACCTGCCCTGTCCTGCCTTGCTCTGCCCATGTGACAGCAAAACCTCAATAACTGACTAGTAGCAGGGGTTCAGGTGGTGCCGGAGCTTTGGGGGTGACACAAGTATAGCAGGTTTAGTGGAAAGAAGAGTGTGTGCATGAAGTCCGAAAGCTTTAGTTAAGATCTTAGAGAGCACATGATACGACGTCGTGCGGACATGGAAGAGGACGCTGGGTGTCAAGAAGTGTCTCATCTAGATTATGACCAATCATTGCCAAAGACAAAGGGACGCTGGCGAGCTTGAGTGTGGTGAGGATGGCTCTGGCAGGCCTTGCCCTTCTGCCCAGTTCCCTCTCCCTTGCTAAAAACTATTAGATTAATTATTCCTAAAGCTAGCCTCCAAGGTCCATTCCCTTATTTGGCTACTTTCTTCTCCTGAGGCTGACCACCAAGGTCCAGCAATCAAAGTATTGAAGTCCACCAATCAAAAGCCCCCTTTGGCTCACCTAATTAACATGGCATTAAAATTAAACACCTCATCCTAACACAGGGTTTCCCTTTTACCTTCATAAACCACTGTTTTCTATGGGCCATGTCTGCTTCCTCTCTATCCAAAGTCATTCCTTTGTCCTCCTCTCAGACAAATGTCCCTCCTCCCTCTCCTCTGTTCCCTTCCCCTTCTCCCTCTTCCTCTATCTCCTGTCTCTCATCCCCTGCTCTCTGTCCCTCTGGGGCAAATAAATCTTCTTTGCTGAGAACTTTGGTCTTGTGGGGTCCAGAGCCAATGATCCCTTTCCTAACAAAAGAGTATTCCCAACTCAACACCTTTTTCCTCTGACAAAGCCACCCAGAAACATGCAAAGGTGAAGTGTCTCTTTTTTATAAGGTGGAGGCCCACACTGAGTTTTCTGTTAGCAATTTCTTTTCCAGTACCTGGGATTGAACTAAGATCCTAGCACATGCTATCACTGAACCCTTCACAGGTTTCAAGTATTTTTGGATCTGGAGTTACAGGCAGTTGTGGGCTGCTACTGTCAGTGCTAGGAGCCAAACTGAGGTCCTGTGCTAGAGTAGCATGCGCTCTTCAGTGCTAAACCATCTCTCCAGCAGTATATACTTGGAATCGAGTTGTTGAAGAGGCAAAAGCAAGTGGGGCTCTCTGGCCAGCCAGCCTAGCCTACTTGGCAAATTCCAGGCCAATAAGAAGCTGTCTCTCAGAAATCGAAAGGTGGAGGGAACCTAAGAAATGACAACCAGAGGCTGCCTGCTTTCCGGCACATACGCACAGATGCGCAAATGCGCCCATACCCAGGCAGCCTCAAAGACACAGCACACAAAAGAAGTATGCAACTGGAGGGGCTTGTGCAGGGAATTCCCTCTTCCTTCCTAGCGCCGGTGAATCCCAAGCTTACCCAGCCCCCTCCACACAGGGGCCCAGTGAGCACCAGGGTAATGTTTCCTCTGCTGGAGGCTTAGCAGAGGACCGGCTTTAAAGGAATCTGGACGTCCGTCCATCGGTAAGTGAGCATGTCTTTCCTGTTGTATCAGTTTCTAATTGTGCAGGGGAAGGGTCACAAGGATGTCAGGGCTACGCTTTCATCCCAGGCTTGGGTTTTATTTCGTTTCCTTCCTCCTTTCCAATTGCTCTTCCAGCTCCCTGTCATAAAGTTGCAGGGCTTTTAGAATTATTTATAATCTCATTTTAAGTCGAAGTGAACTCTTAAAAGCACCCCTCCCATTCCTCCTCTGTGTTTATTTAGGCACAGGTACTGGCACAATCCGAAATGTGTGGTGGGAAGGAACTGCCCTGTAAATATTTATCCGACAAATCCAAATTGGCTGTGGGTTAGTTACTTTGAGGGAAAAATCACTTTAGAGGAGGCATGATGCTGTAACGTCTGATGCTCGTGAAACAGCTAGCACGGGGAAGCCTTGAGAAGATGATGCCCAATGGGACCAGAGACCAGAGATGGTCTATGTCGGACTCAGGTGCCCCTAGGAGTCCAGAATGCAAAGGGGGGGGGGAGAGGAAGAAGAAGAAGAAGAAGAAGAAGAAGAAGAAGAAGAAGAAGAAGAAGAAGAAGAAGAAGAAGAAAGAAGAAGAAGAAGAAGAAGAAGAAGTTGTTCATTAGAGTGACAACAATATGCCATAGAAAGGACCCAGACTGGAAAAACAAATATTTGGACTGAAGTAAGAAATATTTGAGTGGACCCTTGAAGTTAGATTAAATTTGGCCAATGAAGATGACAGGGGTCGGGGTGAGTGGCTCTAGGACAAACAGGTACTAAATGTGAAAGGGCTAGATGGGGCCTGGGATCAGGAACAGGAAATAAAGGACAGCTTCCATTCTAGAAAAGCTTAGTGGGGGCCAAGGTGGGGAAGTTGGGGAGAGGTAGTGAAAAGAAAACCAAACAGGAAAAGGAAGTGTTACTCCGTTGGCCGTGGTAGAGGACGCCCCTTCCGTCTGATATAATCATCCCTCGTGGCCATAGGGGATAGGGTCCAGGACACTCTGCAGATAATGAAATCCTTGCATGTTAAATTCTATTCTAAGATGGTGCAGGCTCTTTACTTCCTGAATGAGTAAATCTTTGCTTTGCTGAGATGTGCACAATCTGTTTTAGACTCTCACCATCATCAACAGGAGCTTGTCAGGCTCCCACACCTTCCCCACCATGATCATAAAACCTCCAGACTGTGAAACAAAATACATTCTTCCTCTCTTAAAAAAAAAATCACACTATTTTCATATAACTTATGCACATGCTCTCATATACTTGAAACCATGTCTAGATTACTTGCAATTTTCACTTGTGTGCTTTTCATGACTACAACAAAATACTGAAGTGGGTTTCATTGCAAAGAAAAGAAGTTCTAGAGTGCAAACTCAAAGCCCTGCCCTTGGTGATAGACTTCTTGCTGGCAGAACCCAGAGGCAGCAGAGAGCATCCTGGCAGAAGAGACTGGAAATGTTACTTGTGTCTTGGGTCTCTCTCTTGTTAGCTAGCCGGACCCCATCATGTGGATTCCATGCTATTGACAAGCTAACCCTAGTCAGTTTCAAAACACCCCATCTTGAGATAGTCTTATTTCTTAACAGCTCCAAGTGGGGATTAAACTCTTGCTCATATCAGTGGACAGGGACAAACCAAATTCGAAGCCCAGTGCTAGCACAATGCAAAGAACTGTTGGACCCCGGACGACTCTGATTTTGTAATGTTTTTTTGTTCTGTGAGTCCATGATGCATATCTCACACAGTGAGGACTGACTACACTCTTCCTCAAAGCGCTATATCAAGGATGGGAAAGAAAAGAAAATAGGTGACTAATAGTAGTTGGCTAATCTCTCCCGTAAGCAGAGTAGATTCTTTACTAAACTAATGAATTAAGCTCAGAGTCCTTATTCTACCCAGTCTGTCAAAGGCCCCAGCAATGGGCTCTTCTTGCTTATAATCCTAACAGAAGAAGCAATTTTTCCAGGTGTCATGATGGCTCTTTCTTAGGATCTCAACACATGGGAGATGGAGGCAGGAGGATTGAAAGTTCAAGACCAGCCAGGCTTGAGACAGCAAGACCCTGATTCACAAAGAGAAAACAAGTTGGTCATGGTGGAGCATGCCTGGAATCCCAGAACTATGGAATTAGAAGCAGGAAGATCAGACGTTCAAGGAAGCCACCTGCACATACCTGGGATCCCAACAATCTAGGCCAAGGCAAAAGACTCAGGAGTTCAGGGCCATCCTTAGCTACAAGCTAGTTCAAAGCCATTCTAGACTACGTAAGACTCAGCATTTTAAAAATAGTAGTAACAGAAAATTGTGGTTTTTAATCAATCTGGTCATTCCCCTGGCATAGGTCACCAGCATTTTTTCCTTACAACTAATGGATATGAAATATTGACTACATTGAGACAGTCCAAACTTTCATCACAACACTACAAAAATAATACTAGTTACAAGCTTGTTAGTGGAAGCTAGTGACATAGAGTATTTGAGATTACCACAGTATAAGAACACCTTGGGTTTTTTTGTTTTGTTTTGTTGGGGGTGCTTTTTGAGACAGAGTCTCTCTGTGTTAGCCTTGGCTGTCCTGGACTCGCTTTGTAGACCAGGCTAGCCTCGAACTCATAGCAGTCTGCCTGCCTCTGCCTCCCAAGTGCTAAGATTAAAGGCGTGTACCACCATGCCTGGCAACACCTTGGAATCTAACAGCTACTCCAACAAAGATGCTTGGGAGAGGTTATTCCAAATATTTTAATTGCTAAACCCTTTTGAAAAAGTATGTATTTTATTCAAGAAAAGATTATCTATTTTGTACTTGAGAAAAGATTGTGTTTCCTTTCCAGTCTCTACAGGGAATATTATGACAAAATTGTTTTTATATAAAGAGACAAACCTCAAATGAAGGAAACATTATTATCGAGATGTCTTATAGCTGGGCATGGTTACACACACCTGTAAACACAGCACTACAGAAGCAGAGGCTGGAGAATCTGCTGCTGCTGCAATGTCAGCCTGGTTTGCATAGTTAGAATCTACCTAAAAAAAAGCCAAGCAAACAAATGAAACACGTACATCACAATCAACTAATACTGTCAACCTGCAATGATGGCAATGATGGCCTGTAACGTCAGTTACTTAGGGGCTGAGGCAGCAGGGATGCAAATTCAAACTCAACCTGGAAAATTCACTTAGATTTCCTCCTCCCCGTAATCGTGTGTGTTTGTGTGTGTGTGTGTGTGTGTGTGTGTGTGTGTGTGTGTGTGTGTGTGTGTTGGTGGTACACAACTTTAATTCCAGCATCTGGGAGGCAGAGGCAGGCAGATCTCTGTAAGTTCCAGGCTAGCCTGGCCTACAGAGAGTTTCGGAACAGCCAAGGCTACACACAGAAAAACCCTGTGTTGGGGGGGGGGGGAGGGAGTGGGGAGGGAAGTTGGGATATCTCTAAATGGTATCATGTGTAAAGGAGTAGGTTTGATCCAGTACAGGACACAAACACACACACACACACACACACACACACACACACACACACACATGCATCTGTACACACACTAAGGAAAAAATAATAATAAAGGGTTAGAGAGCTATGGGTGCCTAAGTCTGATCCCTGGGAGCCACATAAAAAGCCAGGCATGATGGCCTGCGCTTGGAATCAGCACTGGGAAGATGGGAGACAAGTAGCTCCTTGGGGCCAACCAGTAAAGCAGATTTGTCATTGTCCAACTCCCAGTGAGAGACCTTGTCTCAGAGGACAGTATGGTTTGCTCCTGAGGAACACCTGAGGTAGGTCTCTGGCTTTCCATGAGCATGCATTCCTATACACACACTGGCTTGCACCCACCTAACAAGTAAATAAATCCATCACAGATTTCCTGACTCTTGCGATAATTATAACGCTCAGCTTTTTTGTTGTTGTTGTTTTTAGCTGCTGAGTACTGAAGACACTCGGTACTCACGCTGGGCAGGCGCTCTGCTGAGGAACTATATACCTCAAGCCCTGAATGTGATTTTGTGTGTGTGGTCTCTTAAATGTTACCTTTCAGGTTCGATTTTGTTGTCCTAGTTTTGTGCTGAGGATCTCAAATCTGCCCCCCGGGGGTAAACTCAGATGTATCTAGTTGTCAGCCTACCTCCCACTACGTTCAGAAATGTAACCAATTCGCAGGGCCGCGAGACAGCCAGGTGCTGGTCTTGCTGCTTTTCCAAAACGAGGAGGTTCAGCTCAGAACAAAATGTGCAACATCCACCAGACAGACCCTCCTCACTTTGTTATGCCTCAACTCTGCACCCAGGGTCTGATGAATGAGCCAACTGAACACAGTTCTGAGGAAAACGGTTCTTGCTTCCCCCTCCGCAGTGTCGGCTGTATAACTTAAATTAACAGTGGTGAGGAGACTAACCCGGCCCAGACCCATCGCATCTTGCCTTCTGGAGCCCCAGTCTGCCGCTGAGGTTCTGCCAGGCCCAGCCTTCCACACTCTTGCGCTGCTCCTCTGCCCGGGCACCCTGTTTCCAAGACAGTCTTCTCTTAAGCAGGACACAATCTATTTCCAGGTAGGTAGCCAAGCCACTTGCTTTCACGTGTGGAGTGAGTCATCATTCACAGTTCCAAAAAAGAATCAAAGGAATTCATTAAGGCAGTTGAAACATTACGTCCACCTCTCGCAGTGCTGTTTTGCTCCCCCTTCCTCTTGGGGCCAGGAAAGCGTCTACAGAATGAGACACCGAGGCCAGTGGAATTGGAGGTAGATGGAACAGTAAAGAACCAAGGAAAGGGGCCTGTTGTGTGTCGGGGATGGGGGGTTTGGGTGGACGGGGGGGGGGGGGGGGGGAGCTCAGTGGTACAGAGCTGCTCTGCAGGTCTGAGTTCCTGATGCTCTGACCTTCCACTATAGGTCCTCAGGTGAACCCCAATGGTAAAATTATTCTCGTTGCCCCTTCATAATTTTGCTAATTTTGCTACAGCTATGGATGGTGATGTAGCCGGGCGGTGGTGGCACACGCCTTTAATCCCAGCACTCGGGAGGGAGGCAGAGGCAGGCGGATTGCTTTGAGTTCGAGGCCAGCCTGGTCAACAAAGTGAGTCCAGGCCAGCCAAGGCTACACAGAGAACCTTGTCTCAAAAATAAATAAATAAATAAATAGTGATGTTAATATCTGTTTTCCGTGGGTCTTTGGTGACCCCTCTGTGACAGGGTTGTTCGGGCCCCCAGGTTGAGAACTGCTATGAGGTTTCTTGAGGACAGGTAGTTTAAGTTGTCCATTTGATATAACTTCCAATCACCTAGCTAAATAGATCTGTTTGGCCTGTGGTCATAGCTGTGCGAGTGTTCTTCATTGGTTAATCGAGTAGGAAGACCCACCCTGAGTGTGCTTGGGCCGGACCCTAAATGGCCTAAGAGTGTAAAGGGCAAGGGAAGCAGGAAGCACGCGTGCATTTATTTCTGTCACTACTCTAGGGAATGAGAAGTTGCTTCAAGGTCCTGCCTTGATGAACAGCTGTTTGGCACTGTAAACAGAACAAGTCCTTTGTCTCCTCAGTTGCTTTTTTGTCAGGATATTTAGCAGAGGAATGGAACTGATCTGGGCCAAAGTGGTTCTCCTAAGCCTACTGCAAAATTTACCTTCATATACTATTCTTGGACTCAGAAACACTATGCTTGCCGGGCGGGCGTGGTGGCACACGCCTTTAATCCCAGCACTCGGGAGGCAGAGGTAGGCAGATCGCTGTGAGTTCGAGGCCAGCCTGGTCTACAAAGTGAGTCCAGGACAGCCAAGGCTACACAGAGAGACCCTGTCTCGAAAAACCAAAAAAAAAAAAAAAAGAAACACTATGTTTTTCATTTTGCTTGAGACAGGGTTTTGCCGGGCATGGTGGCACATGCCTTTAATCCCAGCACTCAGAAGGCAGAGGCAGGCAGATCTCCATAAGTTCGAGACCAGCCTGGTCTACAAAGAGACTTTCAGAATAGCCAGGGCTATTGCATAGAGAAACCTTGTCTCAAAAATAAATAAATAAATTTAAGGGGGGTGGGGTGGGGTGGCTGGCTTCAGACTTGAGGCTCTGGCTTCAGGCTCACTAATGTTCAGAGTTACAGCAATGTACCACAATGCCCCGCTTCTTCATGCCTCTGCTCCTGTCCCTCTGAGACACTGGCCTCCCTCTGTAAGCTGTCTCTTTCTCTGGGAAGCTCCTCTCACCACACAATGTGTAGAAGACCCTTTGAAACGAACCCTTGTCAGCCACCTTGAATACTCAGGTCCCCAGCACGCTGTTGTAGTGTGTGATAACACTTACTCCCTGATTCTGTCTCCTCCTTCCAGGCTGTAAGTACCTCTGGATGATGATTGTCTTAGCATGCCTGTAGTTATAGAGAATTCGGCTTTAGTGGCACACACCTTTAATCCCAGCAGAGGCAGGTGGATCTCTGCGAGTTCAAGGCCAGCCTGGTCTACAAAGCAAGTCCAGGACAGCCAAGGCTATACAGAGAAACCCTGTCTCAAAAACCAAAAACAGAACCAAAAACAAACCACCACCACCAACAACAAAAGAGGGTTCTGAGCACTAAAGGAGATCCTCTGTTTTCCTGTTTCAAAAAGGATTTCCCAAGTTCCTGGAGTGGGCTGGTGCCAGGACAGGGGAGCCCCCCGGTGCTGAAATGACAGGAAGCTGGGCGGTATAATCTGTCGTCCACTCCACAAAAGACAGGAAATCCAGAGCTGAAGGTTGAAAATCTGACCTCAGCTCACCCAGGCTTTGTGTTGGGCCCCAGTGAAAGACTGCTGCACAAAGGCTGTGAAAGAAGCGATTAGAGCTTGGCCCTGGGGCAGGGCGAGATGAGACAGTCCCAGACCTAGCCACCAACTCCAAAGAGCTGGACAGAGGTCTGTCCACCCAGCCTGAGGCAGTGTCTCAGGAAGGCCTCCCAGGAAAAGGTGTTTACAGGCTCTCTGGAAATGCCCACCACCGACATCTACCTCCATTCCTCCAGCTCCTGGGCTTGAGGCCAGCAGGGGGAGGGGAAGGTAGTGCAGTTTTAAGTGCCGGTGGCTGGAAGCTTTCTCTTGGAACATGTCTAACAATTTCAAGAAAAGATTATGCAAATTGAGCTAATAGCTAGCAATAACCCATCACATTTGGTAGCACTTGCAATTTACCTTAGGTCCTTTATTTCATTTATTCCAGGGAGGTTGGAATTCCTACACCTTTTACAGGTTCCGGAGACTTGTTGTTTGTTTGAGACAGGGTTTCTCTGTGTCGCCCTGGCTGTCTTGGACTCACTCTGTAGACCAGGCTGGCCTTGAACTCACAGAGATCTACTTGCTTCTGCCTCCTGAGTACCAGGACCAAAGGCATGTACCACCACACCTGGCCCTTGTATTTTTAATAAGAGATTAATTCCCCATATAATTACTTTCAGAATATTAAGGAATGACCCTTCCTCAGATATAGAAGGGGTGTTTCACGTGTATTGTGTATATATGGAAAAGTCTAGAAAGATCTGTTCCAAAATTTCAAGAGTCACTATCGCTGAAGGTGAGTTTTTCTTTCCTTTTTTTTATAAAGCATTGTCTAAATTTTTCATAATGACCTTGAGTAAAGAGGGGCTGGCGCAGGTGGGCAGGATGGTGCATGCCTTGTAATCCCAGCACTCTGGAGGCAGAAACTGGCACATCTCTGTGAGTTTAAGGCAAGCCTGGTGTACAAAGTGAGTCCAAAACAGCCAAGGTTATACAGAGAAACCCTGTCTTAAACAACAACCACACAACAACAACAACAGGGAAAGGCACCCTTCTTTTTAAAAACTCAGAGAGCTACAGAAAAAGCACTGCATAGGGTTAGTGCTAGGAAGAGAGCAAAACGTCTTAGAAAGTATAATTTATGAAACTGATGTCCTTCACCTGACCCCTAGGAGACAGATGGACAAAAGTGTTCCATGAAATAAAGATGGAGCAGAAAGAGATAAGTGCAGCAAGGGCCAATGCTTACAGAAGCAGAAACTCTGTGGTTGTTTAACCCAGCCCGGGGACCCCAGACACCCACATCTGTATCTCCCCAGTATGACTATGACTGATCCATATGCAGCCCTGAAAGGGGGCACAGCGTTTCCTTGCTAGTGAGGCCACTGAGCATCATTGAGATAACACTACATGGATGAAACCTTTCTATGCAGCAGCAAATTCCCCCGCAGCATCGGGGAACTCCCATACATCACTCTCATTTGATCCTTAGTTTGGTCCCCCTGGCAGTTTGACAATCCATGAACAGCCACCATTTTCAGTCTCTTGGTCATACTTGTGCCTCGAACGCACACTGCCATCCATGCACCTACATTTGTCCGCCTCAAAATTCACCAGGCCCATTCTCGCTCACTCCCAAGGCCACCTCACACTCCTCCGGCCATGGGGAGGTTCTTTGCATCCAGATGCTACTTTGCAAGTTTCATCCTCTCCAAGTGTGCTAGCTAGCTTTATGTCAACTTGACACAAGCTAGAGTCATCAGAGAAGAAGGAACCTCAATTGAGAAAATGCCTCCATAAGATCAGGATTGTAGGCAAAGCTTGTAGAACATTTTCTTTATTAGTAGTTGATGTGGGACAGGCCAGCCCATTGTGGGTGGGGGCCATCTCTCGGATGGTGGTCCTGGGTTCTATAGAAAATCAGGCTGAGCAAGGCATAAGGAGCAAGCCAGTGAGCAGCACCCCTCGAAGGCCTCTGCATCAGCTCCTGCATTTATGTTCCTGCTCTATTTGAGTTCCTGTCCTGACTTCTTCATTGATGAACAGTGATACAGAAGCATAAGCCACATTAACTCTTTCCTCCCCAAGTTACCTTGTTCATAGTTTTCCATCACTGTGACACTGAACTTGACTACAACACTAAGAGATAGGCAGAGACAGCAGTGCCGCCAAGGCCCTTGCCCCCACCCATCCCACTTATAAGTGTGCTCCCCCATTTCCCCTAGCAAAGTTATAGAGAAGGGGGCTGGAGTTTGACAATCCCTGTTAAGCCTCTTCCAGGGCTTTTCCCTTTCCAGGGAAAGTGTGAAGTGGCTCAGGGGAGCTTAGTGAGCACCCCCCTCTCAACGCCAGTCAAGTTTGTGAGATGACTCCGGGGTCCCCCTCCCCCTTGGGAGGGTCATCTCTATATTAAAGAACTCCAAAACAAACTCGTAGACCCAAACTCCAGTCCCTTTGTCCTGTCCGTAATAAGATGCAGGGCATTAACATGATAGAGCCTGATCCCTTCAGGAGCCCGGGACTGGAGCGTCATTGCTCCCAGTGCTTCAGCCCCCTGGAATAAAGATTCTCCCTTTTACAAGCAGTTGCTAACCAAGGTAACCACAGGTTTCCCCCTCAACTTAAATACATGTGAATACCCTTGCTAAAGGCTCCTGAAAGGTCTATTTAACTTTTTTTTTTTTTTTTGGTCAAAGGATCCATCTTCAAGTTCCATGGAATGTCACCCCTCCACCCACAACTGGCTTATGCCCAGGTGGTCTCATCCTGAGAATGCGGAGAGCTCCCACAGGAAGCCAGGAAGCCCAGGGAGTGCACACCAGAAAGAGTGCCTGATCCCAGATCAGCAAGGTCCTGACCCACATCCAGATGCCCGAATTTGCGGCTTCTCTTATTAGGGTTCACCTTTCCCTAGATACTAGGGGAGCGTTTTTTTTGTTTTGTTTTTTTTTTTAGTCCATGTGCTTCCCCGACTTTCTCCCAGATTGTTTTGGGCTGTTTCATTTGACGACTGCTTCTTTTGGCAGCTTGCAAAAGACTGAAGATGGAGGCGTCTCCTTTAATTCCAGAACCCGGAGGCAGAGACCGGGGGGAGCCTTTGAGTTGCAGGCCAGCCAGAGATACAGAGGAAAAACTGTCAAAAAAAGCATTCGAGAGTGAGGGTGGGTGGTGGAGCACAATACTAGCAGAAACATTGGGTGTGGTGGCCCATGCCTCTAATCCCCCCCACTCTGGGAAACCAAGGTAGAATAACAGATGTGAGTTCAAACCAGCCTTGCCTATATAGTACTAAGTTAGTGGGGCTACGGGTAAGGAGAAGGCTGGATTGAGAAGAAGGAGGAGTTACCTTCCCTGCTAAGTTGGTCCCTGAATTTATGGGAGGCCCACCAACTTCACATTCAGGGCCTCTGAAAAGGAAAATAGACATCTCTCCTTTTATTACCCTTGGCTAGTTCCCAGATCCCTAATCTATGGGCTGTCCAACCCCACCAAGTCCGTGTTCATCCCGGTCTGTCCGTTCCACATCACAGCTGACCACCAAACAGGGCAGTGCTGGTTGGCCTATGGCTTTGCAATTTGCCGGAAGAGGGAACAATAAGTGAGCTGAGTGTCCCTCAGCACCATCAGCTTGAAATCCAAGATGGGTCTGTCACCCCAGATAAGGATGAAAAAGGAAACAACATCCCTGAAAGAGACATCTTCCCAATGAAAATACTGAATGACCAGTCGGGCGTGGTGGCACACACCTATAATCTTAGTGCTCAGGGAGGCAGAGGCAGGTCGATCTCTGTGAGTTCAAGGCCAGCCTGGTCTATAAAGTGAGTCCAGGATAGCGAAGGCCACACAGAGAAACCCTGTCAAAAACAAAACAAAAACAAAATGTTCATGAGTAACAGTAGGCATTTTTTTAAGAGCTTTATTTTATTTCATGTTTTTTAGTTTTTTTGAGAAAGGGTTTCTTTTTGTTATCTTGCATGTCCTGGACTCACTTTATAGACCAGACTGGTCTCGAACTCACAGAGATCAGCCTGCCTCTGTCTCCCAAGTGCTGTGATTTCAAGAATGCACCACCATGCCTGGCTGATTATATTATTTTTTAGTGTGTGTGTGTGTACTTGAACATTGATGCCCAGGAAAGCCTGAAGAGAGTGTCAGATGTCAGATCCCCTGGAGCTGAAGCTGTGGGCAGCTGTGTGCCATCCCATGTGTGTGCTGTGAACCGAACCTGGCTCCTCTGCAAGAGCAGTATGTGCTTTTAACTCATGTATGCCATGTAAGCACTGTATAGTATTTTCCCTTCAGTTAGCCAGCGCTCAGAAGTCATCACCTCCAGTGAAACCAGGGCTTACCTTGTGCTCAGCCTAAGTACTATTTCTTTGTTTGTTTGTTTCGAGACAGGGTTTCTCTATGTTATCTTGGCCATCCTGGACTCCTTTGTAACCAGGATGGCCTCTAACTCACAGCAATCTGCCTGCCTCTGCCTCCTGAGTGCTGGGATTAAAAGGCATGCGCCACCACGCCCAGCCTAAGTACTATTTCTTTTCCCTAGCATTTTGCTTTGTGATTGATTCATCACAATGGGCAAGAAACAATACTCCTGGGCTGCAGTTCTGCCAGAATCAGTGGCTCTGAGTGGGTGATGAGGCTGGAGGGCAGCAGTTGCCTCCACCACCAGCAGGAGCTGCAGTGACAGACAAGTCTGGGTACCTTTATTATCCAGGGGAATGACCATCCTTGGAGAAATCACCTCCCAGAGGTGTCAAACAAAACATATTCACAGCCAACTGGGAAGTTGGCCTTTAAAGATGCTCACAAAACCCTCCAACTTCAGTATTGTAATGAGACTCTCAGGGTTTTCTGGCAGAGAGATGGCGTTCCTTCAAGGCAGGTTATAAAAGAATAGTTTGGCAAATCTAACTAGGATTTGGTAGGAGTTGGTAGGACCAACTCAGCATGGATGGGAAACATGTCCTTTCTTAATTCGTTTTGTTCCACTATGTAGTAGTCCCAGCTGGCCTAGAACTCATACGTAGACCAATCTGAGCAATCCTCCTGCCTCTGCCTCCTGAGTGCTGGGATTACAGATATGTGCTGCTAAACCAGCTGACAAAGATTTCTTTTAAACCCATGTGCAGTTAAACCATTTACAAGAGAAAGTCAGGGGTGCTCCTTTCTGTGCTCCTCCCACTCTTGGGGGTTCCTCTCCCTTTTCCTTAATACAGCTCAGTTGCTCTGGAAAAAAATAAAAAGAAGAAAGAAGAAGAAGAAGAAGAAGAAGAAGAAGAAGAAGAAGAAGAAGAAGAAGAAGAAGAAGAAGAAAGTGGAGTACGGTGGCCCATACCTGTAATCCCAGCACTCTAGGAGGCAGAGGCTTTGCAGATCTCTGTGAGTTTGAGGCCAGACTGGTCTACAAAGAGAGTCCAGGACAGCAGAGGCTATAGGAAGAAACCCTACCTTATTTATTTGTTTACTTTTTTTTTTTTTTTTTTTTGGTTTTTCGAAACAGGGTTTCTCTGTTTCAAAGTGAGTGTTTCAAACTCACTTGCTTTCCTGTCCTTCAAATGTTCTTTTTGTTTTGTTTTGTTTTCTCTATCTAGACAGGGTTTCTCTATCAGGGCTTTGGCTTTCCTGGACTCACTTTGTAGACCAGGGTGGCCTGGGACTCTCAGAGATCCACCTGCCTCTGCCTCCTGAGTGCTGAGATGAATGGCGTGTGCCGCCACCACCCAGCTCCCTTCAAAGGTTTTGTCACAGGGGCAGCAAGAACAGGCTTGAGCCTGATGCCAGAGTTCCATCCCCAAGACCCACCAGGTGGAAGCAAAGAGCTGACTCCCTCAGGTTGTCCCTCCGACCTCTGTACATGCACTGTGGCATGCATTCACCTACATACACATACAAAATGCACACAAACATACATAAATAGATAGGTATGTTTAAATGGTTATAGGATAGATAGAGGGCTTGACAGTTAGAAGCTCTTGCTGTTCTTCCTGGGGACCTCAGTTTGATTCCTAACACCCACACCGAGTGCCTCGCAATTACCTGTAACTCAGCTCCAGGAGACCTGATACCTTCTTCTTCTGGCATCTGAAGATGTCACACACATGCAAACACACACACACACACACACACACACACACA